>NC_056734.1:135540611-135590611 GCF_019279795.1 Protopterus annectens
GAGCAGGAACATATCCAGTGGTTGGAGAAATAATTTTTTGCTGCAAACTTAAATTTTGTTAGAGAGGGTTCGAGGGTCAAGTCAGGAGGAAGTGAGTTCCAAATTTTTGCTATGTAATTGGAGAATTCTGAGTCACTGGCGTGATTGCAGGATTTAGAGGATTTTACCATTAATTTATCAATAGATCTCAGTGGTCTGGTACTGATGTATGGGGTAATTAAGGGTTGTATACCCGGAACTCAGTCTGGTTGGTTAAGCATTCTATGGGCTGTTGTAAGCTGATTGTAGAGTAGTAGGTTGGGGAACTCGAGCCATTTTAGTAGTTTTAGAGTTTGACAGTGATGTGTGCAATAGGTAGCCCCTGTAGTGAATCTAGCGATATGGTTGTAGCAGACAGTTTATTTCGGTTTTAGAGAGGTTCTTGAGAATGGGGGAAGCATACAGGAGAGTGGAAAGTAAGTGGGTGCGTGCTGTGTTGGTTCTGGCCTAAGGGGTTAAGAAGGCTTTGTTTCTGTATAGTGAGCCCAGTTTGTTTTTTTATTTTGGTTAACATGAAGGTCAAATTTCAGACTATTGTCAATTAGTACCCCAAGTAGTTTGGTGTGGCTATCGGGGTGTATATTATGGTAACATATCTACATACTGTGCACTTGTGCATCGAAAAATTTTGTTGTCATTAAGGTGTGAAGACCATAAGGTAGTCTCAGATTTAAGTCTTCATTTTCCTAAGTATGTTCTTACAACTGTGCACGAGTATAGCTACTGTCTCTCCGAAATATACCTAAGCATTCCTTGTTCACAGCCAGTGCACATACTTGCTGTGCTTAATATGTAATGACTGACTACCACCATAAACATTTTTTCCTTCAATAAAAATACCCAATATTTAGGACACCAAAATGAACTTCAGCTATAGTATTTCACTGTTTTAATTTTTTTCTTTCTCTGTCAATTTTGTGTTGTTCAGCTAACATGATGTAACATCTCTTCACATAGCTTTGATGTCGCTTTACAACAGTGGCATCAGTTTAATTTCTGGAATACCAAGTGTCATCATATTTTATTTATAAACAGTATTTAAAAACAGGCCTGCAGTAGTAAAACAATTACGTTCTTAACTCTGTAAACGATACATATAGTCTACTACATAATATTTTTGAAATCTCTAATAAAGAAAAAGTGCATTACTTTCCCATGTCACTTTCAAGCACCACCCACTGTTTGATATTGCTGGCATTATTTCTTCATTCTTTATTTATTTTTCACCTCAAAATTGTTTTGTAAATGTATATTTGCCTTGTGTTTTCATACTGGATCTCTAGGGCCTCTCCTGAAATGGGGCTTTTGACTCTGACTATCCCAGTTAAATGGAAATAAATAAAACCTGCCTGGTGTTCATTAAAGAGCTTTTGTAAACACTTGCTGGCACACAAGACTGCAGTGATTTTAGAGCTACTTTTCTGCTATAAGACTTGAGGAGTTAAGGTGCTGGGTCACTTGTGAAAGAGGATGATGCGCCCTTGCAAAGCCACATTGCAGCTGAATCCTAGACTGTGAGTTGGATGTACGTAGTGGTAACATGGTTAGGGCTTCAAGACCCCCACCCTCACATTCCCAGAGTGGTATAACAGTACCACTCCTGCAAGTCTTCCTTCACTCTTAGAAGGAATGAATGGACTGTAGGGCTGTTACTTCCTAGGGAAAAATGAGTGGCCATTTTGGGCGGGTATGAGGTTTTAATGGTCGCTGGAGATGGAAGTGAGAGTGGAATAAAATGTCGAAGTAGTACTTTGTGTGCTTGTAACTTCAGTTATGTCAAAACTGTAATCTGCCCTTGGTTATTACTGTTACAGTTGCATGACCAGCAGGAAGTCATTGGACATTTTCCTTTAAAAATATAAAAAGCAACACTTCTGTATCCATTTATGTTTGGACATAATTCTTTACAAACTAAACCTGTATTTTTTTCTCTTTGAACTGTAAAACAAAATTGTACTGTTGTAGATATCGGACTCTGGCAAAAGTAATTCCACCTGTCCGCCATCAGGAGGTCTGCTGTAAAGGGGTATTTAGGTGTTTTCATTAAGTTTTCTTTACAATTCCATAAAGTAGGCAGATGTTGAGACATGCTGTATATTGTATTAAAGTTGGTGAAAACATTTTCATATATGCATTTTATTTCCAAAAAATGCAAAGCTTGACTTCAACTTTAGTTAGTATTGAAGCACTGTTACAAATAACAGCATGAAAATATGAAACTCCTAGACTGTCATATTCCTTTCATGTATCAAGGCTATGGTATCTCTCTCTAGTTTGTAAGAAACATCGTCAAGAGTTTTACATACTTCTGAGATATGCCCAGCCCCTTGAAACTTTATCCTGTTGATAACTGACCATCTGGACCCCCCCCCCCAAATATTAGGGGGCATTGATTCACTCTAAAATAAATGAGGGTGAGAGCTGTTTTCTGGGGTCCTGTCATACATTTCAGGTTTTGTGTCCTCGATGGCATCCCATCTATGAGGGCATTTTTTGTATTGACCCTAAATCACTTGCTTGGCACTCCTGGTGGTTTTGGCAGTGTGTATTCTGCTGCATGCTACCTCCTTACCTGTAATGGGCACACCTGTCTTCCATCTTCAATTGCCTGAGATGGTAATTGAGCTCTATTCTAGTCCATGGTTTGGGCTTTTCAGTGCTGTGGGACTAATCCTTCAAATGGATCAGGTTTTCTTAAAACTATAAAAGTAGTAGCAAATTTGCCTTCATTTTAACTGTTGATAGTTAAACTTGCTATGCTTCCATTATTTGGATGAGTTGGAGGAATGTGTGCTATTAGTTAAACTGCCATGAATCCTCCATGATTGGCTGCCCTAGTCTGCCCATTTTCACCATCTGTTTTAAGCTGTAGGTCTTGCTTAGTCAGTGCTTCCTTTCTTTTATTAACAATTTCACTGTCCTGGGCAAACTGCACATCCCACTTTCCCAGCAGATTCTTGCTTTGCTAATTCTATTCTACAGAAAAAATGGTCTTTGGTCTGGCCAGACATCTTAACTTTTCACTGTTTTCTAATGCTACAAAGTTTTTTTTTTTTTTTTTTTATATAAAGAAGTATTCTTAAGTCATACACAATCCTTTCTAAAAGACAATGGTGAAATACCCAGAGTCAGGATTACAGTTATTCCCATTTACAGACTGTGGAAGTATGAGTTTTGTGTAGAACATTGCTATAGGGCTTCTTCAAATATGCATATTTTAGAATTTAAAGTGGTATACAGAGCTCCCAGTCCTCTGGTATGCTGCTTTTGTAATTTTGTATGTTTGTCTTTAAATATTCTTGGGCATCCACATCATTGGAACTAGTAGTATGTATTGTTTTCTTGTAATGAAAATAGATTTGTTTGTCTGTGTATGAAATCACTGAATCATTCAAGAAATACTTTATTGAAACCATCTCTAAGCTAGTTCAACAACAACCCACTACTACTACTACCAATATCCCCAAACCTGGAGTCAGTCCCCAAACTACCTTCCAATTCCAACCCAGCCGTACCAATTATGTCACACAATTACTATCTAAACTTAAATCTACCACCCTAGCAGTGGCTGGCATCCCAGCAGAATACCCTCAGTTGCTGCTAATGAACTTGCTTACCCAATCTATATTCTACTTAACAGATTTATATCAGAAAGCACCGTCCCACCAATCTGGAAAACCTCCTACATCATCCCTTTACATAAAGGTGGAACATCCACTGACCTCGCCAACTATCGCCCTATTGCCATCCTGTCCCCACTAGCAAAAATTCTTGAAAAATGTATACATCATCAACTTATGCCATACCTATTTAATAACCAACTTCTCTCTCCTACCCAGCATGGATTCTGCCCTGCCCACAGTACAGTCACAGCCTTCTTTCCTTTACAAACCTCATCAACCAGAACAGGCACTTGGGTAAACTAACATCTGACATATTCTTGGACTTCTCAAAAGCCTTTGATATGTTCAAACATCCCAAACTACTCCACTCCCTTACTAATATTGGCCTTGGTGATTATGCAGTAGCCTGGTTCCAAAACTGTCTACATGGTAGACAAGCAGTTCGATGGGACAACAACCTATCCTCACTGCTGCCTGTTACCACAGGAATCCCACAAGGGTCCATTCTGGGACCCCTTCTTTTCTCCATCTTCATTAATCACCACAGCATATGCCAAGTTGCAACTGTTATACAATATGCTGCTGACCCAACATTAGTCTGCTCACCCAACAACCCACACAAACTCCTCTCCATTACCCAAAAAGTCTTCCAAATTACAGAAACCTGGTTTCTTAAAAACCTAATATTCAATCCCAAAAAGACCAAACTGTTGCTATTTAAATCAAACAAATCCATCTCAATGCCAACACATTCAATATTGTGTCCAGAGATGGGGCTATCATCTCATCTCTCCAGGCACACATACTAAACTGCTAGGAGTGACTATTGACAACAACCTCAAGTTTGATCTACATATAAATCAAACTATTAAAAACATTCACAAAAAAACGTGCAGTAAACTATTTCTAACCCAACCTGCTAGAATAACCATAGCTCAAACCCACCTCCTCTCCACACTATTCTACACCAACCTACCCAAAACTGAAATGGCCAAGCTTAACATCTGCTACAATCAAATTGCCAAATTTGCTACTGATGCCCCCTACTGTGCCCACCATTGTCATTCACTAAATCAACTTAACTGGCTTGAATTCCCAAATCTCCTCTCATTCCATCAGCTTTCATTCATCCAGAAACTCCTACTACTTCCTGAAAAAAAACAGCACTATCTAATCTACTTAAACTACAAACTAATCCCAGACAACTTCGCTGTAGTGATTTAAAAGACTAATCAAGGTGACCAAAAGCAATAACATAGCAGGTGACTACCTCTTCCCTAACTACATTGGTAAAATTTGGACCTCATTACCTTATGCTATTACCTCAGCCAACTCGATGGTTACAATCAAAAAGCTACTAAAAGAACAACTAAAGCTCGCATGGCTATGCCCTTGCTACCCACTAGGTTGACCCATATCATACACACCCTCTGACCCACTCTCGTGCTCCTTTTCACTTCTATCTCTTCAAAAAGAGTCATGACTCCTCCTTATAGTGCCTCACCTGCGAACACCAGCAGTCAGCAATCATACACATTCCAACTTTAACCCAACCACATCTCACAAAACTAACCCTAACATCCACTCCCAACCCCCTTTTACTTACATTTGTCTTAATTGATGTTATTACTGCAAACCAGTATATTCTAAGTACTACTTTACTCTAACTTAAACTATGGAATTTTGTTAAAACTTGCGACTACCAATGCATATTGTACTTCATAACTTTAAAACTTGTTAAATCATGTGTTTTCCTATGAATACTTGCTTGCTATGTAGAAATCTCATAGTTGTTTGTTCTTAATCTGCGGAGCTTTTCTGCCCGGGCCTCCACTGAAAATGGACATGTATCCAGTTGGACTCTCCTGGTCAACCAATGTAAAAAAAATAAATAAATAAATGTATGTTATAAAAACTGGCCTTGGAGGTGGTCTCTCTTGTGTTGCTTTGTGTCTCAAAGAATGGAACCAGAGAGGTGCTTGGTTGGTAATCTTGCATGGAACCATAGAGGTGCTTAGTTGGTAATCTTGCATGGTGACTTTATTTGTCCTTCGGCAAAGGTCTGAAAGTCTTTTTTTTTTTTTTTTTTTATTTTATTCATAAGATAATGTTGTGCCCTAGAAGTGTATAAATGCATCCCTAGTTTGAAATTATGTAACCATGGGGAAAGGGTGAACCTTGCTGCTGTGAGGTGTTCTTTCAGAAATGTTATTTTCATTCTGTAAGTAGTAATTTGAAATTGAATACTGTACATGCACACTTTGAGTGACACATACAGTCAGAAGTTCCAATCAGTTCCACTTTTTTGTTTAATGTTTCTGCTTTTTGTTCACGGAGTCATAAGAATCATCATCAAATTTAAAATCTGGGTCAGTTGTCTCTAGTACAAACAAAGCTCTGAGCTAAAAATCATAAGAAAAAAATTTGGAGCTGACAGGCTTTCTTTTTAGGTTTGAGTGATTTAGATATAAATGCAGACTAGACCCTGCACAGGTCTGGCCATGGTATTGACCTCTTGTCAGTGAGTTAAGTGAAGGTGTCTGTTCATTTTTTTGTTTAACTTTACCTAGTTTGGGATTGCAGGATGCTGATATGTACATTGTGGAAAACTGTGCAGAGTAGTAACTAATTCCATACTAGAAGGTGAGTGTGGACTGCAAGCCTAGTAACAACCTATGAACTAGTAATGCTAAAAAGATATCACTTGGCAAGCCAGAGATAAGTAAAGGAATACGTAAAGTGGTTCATAGCAATAGAAGCAAAATTAGATGTGGTTTCTATAGCTGTAGGAAGATTTTAGAGAAAAGAATCTCCTTTTTATAGTTGGCTGTGCAGTTTCCTGCCCCTAGTGTAAATTTGATGTGGGACCCCTCCTCCCAGTCTAGTATCATTACCTCATTCTACCCAGTACAGAGAGAACATTTGAGAAGGCCAATCAGCTTAGTTTCTGCTACTCCTTTCTCTCTTTCCTAAATAAAAAAAAAAAAAAAAAAAAAAAAAAAACTTTTTCTAAGCTTATTTCCTGCCTTTCCTGTGGGTAGTCTAGCCTGGATATAGATTTGCTGTGCCCAGGACTATTTGTAGGCTTCTAGGACTCCAAGCCTTTCTGTGTCGGAGGGAAGCCTTCTAGCTTAATTTTGTTTCTTAGAACTAGCCAGTTTTTTGTTTCAGCACTTGTTCAGAACTTATTGTAAGCACTAAATAAGCTACAAATTACTACAGCATTCAACTTTCCTCACTGTCTAGAGGAAAACAGTTTCTAGTACTTAACAAATAAGCACCTATCCAGGCATGTCTAAGGGTCAACCCCCGGTGTTTTCTCCTGTCTACCTGATGAATCTGGGCATCTTGGGGCAATGCAGTAATTGCCTCATGTACACAGACGACCCTCCTCCTACCACCCAACACTACAACCTGTGAGAGATGCTCTTATATAGCCAAACTGGAAGCAAAGCTCTCTTCACCCAAGACTGGACTAGACAGTCAAGAGGAGAAGGTAAACACTTGCACCACACCACAGTCAGCACATAGTCCCTCAAAACCTACACCACCAAAACACACACATAGAAACGCAAAAGACACACCTACATTCGCGGAGGCTCTCAGTAAAAACCTGCCCAAGCAACAGGGACCTCCAAAGCAGAAACACAAGCAACCTCCACCCCCCAACACAACCCAAATGACACATAGCCCACAAACTCAGTGTGCTACTCAACCATAGCCCATAAGGCATAACAACTTACCCAACACTCTAGTCATAGGTGACTCTATAGTCAGGCACACTGATGTTCCACTCACCAGGCTAAACAAGGAGAAAGTTACTGTCAGCTGCCTGTCGGGTGCCAGGATCCGCCACATAACGCATGCACCCAGGTCACTCCACAACAAGTACAAATATGACTGTCATTGTCCATGTTGTTGTAAATGACCTGAGACGTACCTCCTCGGACTACATGAAAAGGGACATGGAGGAGCTGTCTGATCTTGTAGCCCAGGCAGATATGACCCTAGCCCTGAGTAGCATCCTGCCATCACCCAGAATACCATAGTAAAAGGACAAAATGATTGACTTCAACAATTGGCTAAGCTTCTGGTGTCATTCTAAGGGGTTCCAGTATCTGTCTGCCTGGGATGACATGATCGACAAGCCACGATGCTTTGCCAGAGATGGCCTGCACCTGTCGCCCCTGGGATTCTGGATACTGGCTAAGGCTCTAGCCACCCCTATAGTGCCTTTTTTAGGCAAGGTTCAAATGACAAATTAACCACCCTAACAGGTACAGGCAAGAAGAATCTGCGGATATTGCTACTCAATGCTAGAAGTCTAAACCTCAAAATGCACCCTCTCGATGCACTCCTTAAAATGGACATCGACATCTGTGCAGTGACAGAGACCTGGTTCAAGGCTCCAGAGAGTACCCCTGCATTACCAGGCTATAATTCATACCACACCTTTCGGCCACCTAACCTGGACTGAAACACTAAAGGCGGAGGCGTGTCCATATTCATTAAGGATATCCACACCTCCAGGCTAGTTGCTCAGCATAATGCATCCGAGATTATCCAAGTGCAACTAACTCTGGGCAAGACCGAAATCCAAATTGTAGCTTGCTACAGATCCCCCACCATGCCCCAGGATTCCCACTCCTCATTTCTTAATACACTGGAAAATATTAGGGTACAACCTAACACCCTAATAATGGGCGAATTTAACTACCCTACCATTAACTGGGAAAACTACTCGTACCAACTCTTGTGCTCAACTTTTTCTGGAATTAATAAATTCCAATGCCATGGATCAACTTATCCACATCACAACCAGGGGCAGCAATATCCTAGACCTGGTTATTACCAACATGGGCAACCAGTGCTCCACACCTGAGGTTAATTCCTCGTTGGTCAGATCAGACCACAAGCTAATCACCCTAGACATCCACATCCCTCCCCCACCCCCCATTAGGGAAACCACAGTAAAATATTTCTCCAAAGCCAACTTCATGCTTCTTAAGACAGAAGTGGCAAACTTCACGACACCCATGCTGACGGACAATAGAGGTATGACTGCTGAATCCTACACAAATGCACTTTATAAGCACTTACATGAGTGCATGGATCGTGCAATCCCTAACAAAACCAAGATGCTATCCTCCAAAAAAGGGAAGCCAATCTGGTGGTCCCCCGTCATAAACAAACTCTACAACAGAAGAAAGAAACTGTTGCAAAAAAAAGAGTAAAATCCCATGATTGGAGAAACTCCCTGGTCAGCTTCAGTAAGAAACTGAGATCCCTCATAAAATCCTCCAAAGCTAGTTATGAAAACAAAATCTCCACTGACTCTAAAGACAACCACAAAGCATTCTATAGCTATGTCAAGAATCTCAATGGCAACACTCAGATCTGCTCTGAGTTACAGCACAATGGCACTAAATATACAGAACCAACGGATATTGCCAACATCCTGGCAAATAGGTTCAGTGCTAACTTTACCCCTCTGTCATCCCCTAAAGGGCCCATCTCTATACCAGAAGAATGCCAAGTTCCTGTAATCACGGTTGCACATGTAAAAAACACACTATCCAAAGCCAAGAACACAGCATCCATGGGACCTGACGACATCCCAGGCTGTGTTCTACATGAACTACAGAACGAACCGGCACCCCACCTAAGTACCATGTTCAATCATAGCCTCACCTCGGGCTATGTGCCCACTGAATGGCACACAGCGACAGTTATTCCACTCCACAAAGGGGGAGCTACCACAGACTCCGAAAACTACCGCCCCATTAGCCAAACGAGCCTGGTCTGCAAGGCTATGGAGCCGTATCCTCATGGAACTTGTAAACAATGACACTGGTAATATTCAAACTCAGGACCCCACCCAGTTCGGGTTTGTAAAAGGCAGATCATGTCTCCTAAACCAGATAGACTTCTTTGAAGCAGTCACCAAAGCCATAGATGAGGGTAAGGTGGTTCACACAGCCTATCTAGATCTCGCCAAGGCTTTTGACACCATCCCCCACTCTGGAATTATAGATAAACTCACTAAACTAGGTATAAATCCCTATGTCACAAGATGGGTTGCCAACTGGCTCACTGACAGAGCCCACACTGTGAAAGTAGCAGACTCCAAATCCAGCTTCAGACCAGTGACAAGTGTAGTACCACAGGGTTCAGTCCTGGGTCCTCTCCTGTTTGGTATCTACTTCTCTGAAGTACAGGCCAACACAGAAGGTCTTTGGCTAATGAAGTTCGCAGATGACTGCAAACTAGGAGCCATAATCAAAACTCCAAAAGATGTGGACATCCTACAAAAGGGCCTTGTTGAGACAGATGCCTGGTGTCAAAGCCATGGCCTCAAGCTCAATGCCAAAAAGTGCATTGTCATTCCTTTTGGTAAAAACTCAGTACCCATGAACTACCACATAGGTGGTGGTCTACTTAACACCAAAAGTATGATAAGAGACCTTGGGACACAGGTGGACAGTAGTTTCTCCTTTGGTAATCACATCACCACAGTAGTCAGGAAATCCTATGTGGCACACCTCATCACAAAAGGTTTCTCATCCTGGAAAAAAGAGGTCATTGTTCCCCTCTACTAGTCACTCATTACACCCATTACAGAGTACAATGCCCCTTTTGGTATGTACTTCACAAGACATCTACAACAACTGGAAAGGCCACAGAAATACCTCACAAAGAGGATTACCGGCCTCAGAGATGCCCTATGCAGACCGTCTCAAAAAACTGCAGCTTTACTCCATTGCATATCGCCTACTCAGAGGCGATCTCTGCCTAACACAAAGCTATGTCAAACCCAGAGCTTTTAGACAGTTTCCACTTAAAGAAATCCCAATCCCTATGAGCTACACGCTCTAGGGACCTAAACCTCGTCACCACAATAAACAGAACATGCTGGAGGGATGGATCCCTGTCCCAGCGACTTCCCTTACTCTGGAACAAACTACCTATCTATATCAAACAAAGCTCCTCATTAGCACTCTTCAAGAAAAATCTTGATGATTGGATGGGAGATGGGAAATTCACCCCAGGGATCACTTCTGTGGCTCTGCTCGACAGTGGCACAGGAAAATAATTTTATTGGGTGGTGAAAGCCAGGGTACCTTTGGCTAGGCTTATATAGGCCCTAGGGCCAATAGCCTAGTACCTACCTATGAACCTTAGAAGTTGAAACTACAGTGAAGTATAAATGAGAGAAGAACATGTAGAAATTGTAACAAACCATATTCTTTATATTGATCACTGCTGCAGTAACCTTAGCCATATGGATTATATCCTGCCAAGAATATAAAAGCCAAACTGCTTTCAGAGCTTCAGGGTGCCTTCCATGCCCCCAAACTGTCGGGGGGGGGGGGTAAGCTGAGCCAGCATGCCCTTTAGAGCTTTACTGCTGCTGAAGAATATGGTCTTCTGAAGCTTTTGAGAGAATTGCAAAATTTAAGAAGACTGGATTTGAATTTGATAATTACATGATGTTTTAACGGCAACTAGAATGTTTTTTTGCAAAAATAATACCACAATGATGGATAAAACTGGAAAAATTTAAATGACACCGGGGCAGTTCAATAGGGAAAGACTGTAAATAAAAAGTTAATCGGCATGTTATAGACTTGCTGCAAAAGTACAAGATTGGAAAGAAGTTTAGTATGTAACACAAATAAGATTGGAAACGCATTGTTAGTAGATGGAAGGTTTATCTATGAATAAAATGTGCTGATTAAGTAAATTTTTTGTTTTGTATACTTCAAAAATGTATTGAACTGAAGACAGTGTTTCTTTTTGTGATGTAGGCACATGCAGATCTTACTGCAAAGAGCTGATAACTTGCAGAGAATTTGAATGTGGTGGTAGCAGTAATAGTACTAGTCGTTCACTTGAATTGGTTTACCTTTGAACTAAATAAAAGAAAATGTACAGGTTAGAGATGCAATAAAGAAATTGAAATAAACAGGCCAAGGTGGTAGGGCAAGATTTCAGATGTTGGGTTAAGTTTAAAGGACTTTGAGGAAAGTCCTTGTCATTTGCTAAGAAAGCACCAGCAAAACAGTTCTGCTGTGAGTTTGAAAATGTATATGCAGTATGAGTTTTTTTTATTTTTTTGAAAAACAAAAACCTGGATGATGAGTATATTGTTCACATGTATATGGTTGCCTGTATATTAAAATTTAATCCCTTTTTATAAGGAGGAAAACATGGGAAGGTTAGACGCATCTCATCCACTGATGTTTTGTGCGTCAGATTGAGATTTTTCAGGGGAAAAAAAGATGCTTTTGAATATTAAATGTGTGGAGAACATGAAGAGAAGTTAATTAACAGGTCTGGAGGCTTTGTGTAGAAGCATGAAAGAGACTGGACAAAAATCTATAAAGATAAATACATGTGTATCTATAGAAACCTAGATATTTTATATACACACATGCACACCCACCTCTATATGTATATATTGGGCAGCACAGTGGTGCAGCGGTTAACGTTGTCGCCTCACAGCAAGAGGTTTGATTCTCAGCTGGGGTGCCTTCTGTGTGGAGTTTGCATGTTCTCCCTGTGTTCGCGTGGGTTTCCTCCGGGTACTCCGGTTTCCTCCCACATTCCAAAGACGTGCATCTGGAGCATTTCTCCCCGGGCCTCCGCTGAAAACAGGCTCTGTGGAACCTAGTCGGACATTCCCGGTCAACAAATAAATAAATAAAAATAAAAAAACATGGGGAGAATTACATTTTTATGAAAAAATGAGCATTTTTATGTAGTGAATAGTTTGGAGAAATATGCCCCCCTTTATGTATTTTCCTGATCATGTCAATAGAAAAACTGTGGGAAGGTATAAGTGGCATATGTTAGCCTAGAAATGAAGTACAACATTAAAAATGTGATGAAAGAAGAATGTAAACAAAAGATCAGATTCTTCTGAAAGATGAAAAGTGGTTGAAGTAGCAGGTTTGAGAAACATTTGGAGAACAGTGTATTTAGAAAATTTTAAAGTTGCAGTTTTAATATCACTCTGTGCAGCAGTGTTGTATGATAAGTTGGTTAAAAGGCTACAAAAATATAGATATGACATAAAAACTTTTTTTTTTTTTTAAATTTTAACAGGTTTAAGTATAATGAAGATAATTAGGGGACAGATGTAATGCAATACAAAAGCTATACATTTTTAATTTGTAAGGGAAAGCTAATACTGTATTATGGCATGCAGGGTTAAGATGGAAGAGTTGTAGCTTGGACGAAAAAATGGGGAAAAGAGGAGTACAAAGATGGCAGATCAGTGGAAACACATGAGACTAGTGCTAGTTCAAGGCAGAATGTTTGGGGAAATGAGTTACTGAAATAGATGGGGACCTAAATGAGATGGTGGATTGTTTGTAGTGCAAGACTCAAGATAATAACAATGAGAACAGAGTACTGGTGTTTGCATGAGACTAAATGTAGCAAATAAACTGTATAGTCTCTTACCACCGATACCCATGTTTGAATGGAACTGGTTTGGAGGTATCGTAAGTAAATGGCTTATATGCACAGCTCAGAAGCTAAAAATGTACAATGTTTTCAGACACACAACTTGCAAGAACTTTAACTCATCAGGAAGTTGAATTGACACATTTAATAGAAATATGTTTTGTAGATTGTGTATTGTTACTAGTCAGCCACTGTAGCTTGATAACACTTGCATATAAGTACTGAGCATGTGCAAGAACAGTGCCATTTTGTACAGTCAGCTAGAGTGAATGCAGGCATGAACGGAAGTACACCTATGAGGGAATGCAGGCATGAACGGAAGTACACCTATGAGGGTTTTTGAAGTAATGAGTGAATCAGTTAGCGTTAAATACAAGTTCCAGATACAGATGTTCTTCGTGTTTCACTGTTGTAGTCATCACATTTTTGTGTCATCTGCTTGCAGTAGCCCTCAGTCGGCCTGATTTATCAAAGTCTCGGGTCCTGCGTTGGTTGCTGTCTCATCTTCCATGATGTCAGGTAGTCAGGGATATAAAGCATGCAGCCAACACCATTACATCAGTCTTTCTTGCCATGCGGTGCCTTGAAGCAGTTCACAAGGCCAGTCAGCCGACTACTGAAATTTTCGTTTTCAAGTTTCAGAACCAAAGTCTTCAACTAAAGCTAAGTACCCCATTGGGGAAACTTTTTCTTGCTCTAAACTGATGTCAGTAAAAGTCAGTAATTGTATTTTCTTGTGGAAAGCAAATTCGTACTGTGTTCCTTGCCTAGGCCCTGACTACGACAAACCTCGCTGTTGGTTTTGTGCCTTATTTAAGCAACAAACTATTCAGCATCTGTATATTTATGCTTGTAAATATTTTGGTATTCAGTTCAATTATCCAGATATGTCTTCGGTAAGCCATCCGACTACCGACATTCTGAAAAAACGCAAAGATAAAGACAGAGACAGGCTGCCTAGGTCCAAAGCTGCCGACGGTGCTTCTCCTGAGACGGTCACCAGTTCGCTGGTACTCAGTGAGGTGCTTTCGCAGCCCCTGATGCCCGCTACTTCAGATTCGCAGGCCTCTACTGAGAACCATTCATAGTCAGTTATGATGCGAGATGCTTCAACTGTGGAACCTGCGGAGGTCTCTACCTTGGATGGGTCCAGAGCCGCTATGCAGGCACCGGTTTCTGAGGGTGTATTCAGGCCTACTGACTTGCATATTAAACCGATGCCATCTTCTTCTTCAAGGCCTAAAACATGAACCATGCCTAGAAAACCACCCAGACCGCATGGTCAGACCTCAGTGCCTAAAAAACAAATGATAAGAATGGCTGAAGACCTTATTACTTTAATCAGGGGAAGCCAACCTTCCCCCTTTAAGAGACCTAGGACTGAATTTGCCTATGATACTTCTGACCAGGATTCTGAAATTTGTTTCCTCTGACCGAGATTTACCCTAATCTACCTATGAGCATTTTGATGCAGAGGACTCTATTCCCTCTGCTTCCCCTCCAGAGGATTTCTCTTTTGGTGAAACCTTGCATACTCTTAGGGAGCATTTTTGCTGGGAAAGCCAGGATTACTCTAATTCTTAAGAGGCATAGGGATTTTTTACTCCTGCCCCAACACAGGCCTTTAGCTATCCCTCCTGTATTAGACATTGTTGATGATGCCTTTTCGGAATCTAGCTTGGCCCCTGACTCTTTACCTCCTGCTCCCAGAAAACCTGATAGATATTACGGGGTTCCTGACTCTCACACGTTCCTTTTTAAAAATCCTACTGCAGATCCTGAGACCATTTCACAGGGACCCAAGGGCATTAAGGCTACTACTGCCAAAAATCCTACCCCCTCTGATGGAGACTCCAGGGAGCTGGATAGATGGTGTGAGAAGGTATACACTTGCAACCTTGGCCATTAGGGCTTTAAACCGCCAGTTTCATATGTTAAAGTATCAGCAGTGTATTATTGGATTGCTTAAACAGAAAATAATATTGATTCCTGACTGTGCTGAAAATAAGGATTTACAGGATTTAATGCATTCTGCTGAACAGGTTGGAAAACATACTTTGCAATGTGGTTTTGATTCACTAGAGGCATCTTTCAAGGCTGCTGTCAATGGGTCTGTAAGCTTGGCTTAAGGAACAATCTTTGCCAGATCATGTAAAAGCTAAATTGCTGGATGCTTCCTTAAATCAGGACTGCCTGTTTGGCAGCAAAGCAGAACAAGTTCTTAAAGATGGAGGAAAAAGCTAAATCTATGCAAATTGTTAGAGATTTCCTACAAGTACAGCCTCCAAGATTTAGTAGGCATTGGCCCTCCTAAGAATTGGTCCTTTTCTGTGTCATCCAGGCCTTCTCAGTCCAAACTCAGAACCAGCAGAACATCCAGGCTTCAGTCCCAGGGTACACAGGACTAAGCAGTGGGGGGTTCCCACTTCCAATTCAGGGAGTAGTAAGACTCCCCCCTATGGTAAGCTGTCTCGATGACTTAACTTTAAAACTTCCAAGCCCTCCATAACGGACTGCTCCTTTAGAGGGAAATATTGCTCTGCAGGCAAAAAGCTGGGAACTCATTACCCAGGACAAATGGGTTTTAAAGTTTCCCAAGAATACAGATTTCACTTCCACATGTTGCCAACCCCAAACGGTTGGCCAGATCTATCCCCAAATCAGTGGGCAGAGGGTCAAATGTTGTAAGTACTCTCTCTCTCTCTCTCTCTCTTAAGCATAAAGGCTATTCAAACTGTACCAGAAGAGGAAAAGGGACAAGGTTTCTACTCTAGACTTTTCCTTGTACCCAGAAAAGTCAACTCATGGCGTCCTATCCTGGACCTTTCTATCTTAAACACCTTTTTGGTGATTCCAAAATTCAAGACGCTAACTCTTCACCAGCTGCTTCCAATGCTAGGCAAAGATGCCTGGTTGGCAACACCGGATTTAAAGGAAGCCTACCTGCACATCGCAATCAGGGAATCTTGCAGAAGATACCTACGCTTCAAAGCAGGCTACATGCACTATCAGTTATCTGCACTGCCCTTTGGCTTATCTACTGCGCCCAGGGTATTCCCAAAGTGCCTAGCTCCAGTCATTGCATTTTGCAGACAAAGAAATATCCAAATACACCCATGCCTGGACGATTGTCTAATTCAGGCAGAAAGCCAGGACATACTTTTTGAATCATCTGGCGTTTGTACAAAAGGTGCTAACTTGTCTGGGGTACACCATAAACGAAAATAAATCACATCTGGTACCCTGTCAACAAATTAAATTCCTGGGAGCAAGCTTGAACACAACTTCCCAGATGGCTTTCCTCATGCCAGAGAAACAAATTTATTTGACAACTTCAAACTAATGGCCACAAAATCCCTGCAATCTGCAAGGCAAATACTGCAAGCCTTGGGGTTCATGGCCTCCTGCATTCTACTAATTCTATATGCAAGACTGCATATGAGGAAACTACAATGGTATCTAAAAAGCCTATGCTGTCAACATTCTCAGGATCTAGAAGCAATGATTTCTGTCATACCTTGCCTATGGTTAGAGTTTCTTTGGTGGGCAGAGGCCTGCCACCAAAACAACGGACTACCATTCACTTTACCCCCTGACACCCAAACCCTAACAGATGCATCAGACTATGCATGGGGGGCTCACCTGGCAGGGAAGTGCATTCAGGGCAAATGGAACCCAAGTCAAATGCACCTGCATATCCATCAAAAAGAGATGATAGCTGTACAGAATACTCTGACAGCCTTCAAGGACCACATTCTTCCAGGACAATTAATGGTAAAGATGGACAATACCACTGTTTATGTGGTACATAAACAAGTAGGGGTACCCATTCTTACCCCTCTGCAGACTAGCCATGGCTCTGTTGAACACAGCCTTGAGCTACCAAGTGCATCTACAGGCTCAATTCCTGCCAGGAAAACTAAATACACTGGCAGACGAACTAAGCAGGAATCTCATGGACCCACATGAGTGGAAACTGGAACCAAAGACTTTCAATATGTTGATAACCAAATGGGGGAGCCCAGATATAGACCTGTTTGCCTCCCCTCAGAACTATCAATTGAACAAATTCTGCACAAGGACTCCCCACAAACAAGCTTGGAAAGTGGATGCTCTGTCCTTCAGCTGGAATAATCTATCACTTTATGCCTTTCCTCCTCTGCCTCTCCTCTCCAAAGTACTACTAAAGATCAAACAGGACAAACCAAGGATGATGCTGATTGCACCAGACTGGCCACGCCAACACTGGTACCCCCTCTTGCGCAGAGTGTCACTGCTGGCTCCATGGCGCCTGTCTCAGACCACTACCCTGCTATCACAGCAGGAGACCCAGTTCTGCACCCTCAGCTTCAAACCCTGAACCTGACAGCCTGGCTAATTACCTAATCTCTCAGTTACCATCCATCAGTAAACAAGTGTTGGATGTCATTTTGGGAGGCAAGGAGGCCTGGTACTAAAAAACCTTATGCTGAAAAATGGAAAAGATTCTGTGCTTAGAACCAAACTCAAGGGATGGGCACAGCAGCGCCCAATTTATCTCAGATTCTTCACTACTTAACTGAGATGCTTCACAAGGGCCTTGCTTTTTCCTCCATCAAAATTCACGCCTCAGTCATTTCAGCTTATTACAACACAGAACCAACCCTCTTCTCTCATCCACTGCTCAAGCAGTTCCTCAGAGGGGCTAAAAACTTAAGACCACCCAGGAGATCCCAACTCCAGCCTGGGACCTTAACTTTGTATTGGAAAAACTCACTCTTTCTCCTTTTGAGCCAGCTGCAAGTGCAGAGTTAAAATTCCTTTCTTGGAAAACAGCCTTCCTTTTAGCAATCACTTCAGCAAGAAGGGATTCTGAATTACAGGCCCTTATGGCAGTGGAGCCTTTCATCATCTTTCATGCAGACAGGGTGTCCCTCAGGACCAATCCCTCCTTCATGCCCAAGGTGGTATCCAGTGTGGCTCTTAATCAGTCCATTCATTTGCCAACCTTCTTTTCTAATCCACAGAACAAAGGGGAATGGATAATGCACTCCCTAGATGTGCACAGACAACTTAGATTTTGCTTGGACAGGATTAAACCTAAAAGGAAATCTGAACTGCTGGTGGTATTTGCTGCAGGGGCAGAGAGGAAGGCTATTTCAAAGCAAACCATTTATAAATGGATAGGCCATTGCATTCATTTTCTGCTATAAGCACAATGGAAAACTTATCCCACAGGGGATTAGACCCCATTCAACCAGGGCTGCATGTACCGCCTACAGCTTTTCTCAGAGGTGTTCCTACCAGGGACATCTTAGAAGCTGCTACCTAGTGTTCTGTACATACTTTCACCAGGCATTACCATTTGCCAATTTTCTCTAAATCCATAGCTGGCTTTGCCACTGCAGTCTTGCAGGGCCTTATAGCTGGTCCTAATACTATCTAAATTCCTCCTCCCAACCATAGCTTTGGGAATCTACCCAAATGTGATGACTGCAACAGTGAAACTCGAACATAGTACAGTTGTGTACACTTACCATAAATGTAGATGTTCGAGTCTATTCACTGTTGCAGTCCTGGTTACCCTCCCTCCAGCCCCCTGACTTCTTTTGGCTTTACCTCTACTCTCCTTTACTGTGCTTAAATGCTTTTTGGTGTATTTACTTTTTTGTTGGAGGTATAACAGATGTTGGAGGCCATGGATTCTCTTTGTGAGGTATTTCTGTGGCGTTTCCAGTTGTTGCAGGTGTTTGGAGAGTTACATACCAAACGTGGCATTGTACTCAATTGGCCTAATGAGAGAGGAGTACAGAGAGGTAATAACCTCATTTTTTCTTGATGTAATCCCTTTACTTATGAGATAACCAAGTAAAAGGCTTTTCTGACCACTGCCACTACATGATGGTCAAATGTGAGATTGTTGTCAACTTGTTTACCCAGGTCTCTCACCACAGGATGTTCTTCGTGTTTCACTGTTGCAGTCATCACATTTGGATTTTCTGCTTGCAGGTAGCCCTCAGCTGGCCTGATTATCAAAGTCTTGGGTCCTGAGTCAGTTGCGGTCTCATCTTCCATGAGGTCAAATAGTCAGGGGTATAAAGCATGCAAGTCTTTCTTGCCATGCGGTGCCCGAAGCAGAAGCAGTTAGCAAGTGCTGGTCGGCAGACTCCTGAAATATTCATTTTACAGTTTCAGATCCAAAGTCTTCAGCTAAGCTAAGTCCGCTGTCCAGTCGGCCCTCAATACCAAAAAAGAGAGATTGACGCCGTCATTTGCATTAGACTGACGCGCACGGGGTACAATCGCATTGCATGACCGACGCCATCAGTCTTTTTTTTTTGCCGTCCATGCGGCTGCAGAAGCAGTTTTATGATAGTAGGTTTGGCGTCGAAAGTTTCTGAAGTCAGAGTTTCCAGACCTAATCAAAGTTGGTTGGCACTGGGCTGGGGAATATTTTGGTTTTTCTTCAGTATTAAACCGGATGATGTCAAAGTGAATAACTGTATTTTTTCTTGTGGGGAACGGATCTCATAGGGGATTGTATACTTTTGTGTATACCTTGTTTAGGCCCTGAGCACCACGTTGTTGGATGCCAGCTTTGTGCTAGAGATTTAAACGCCCCATTATTAAGAGAAGGTTAGACTGTGCCAGGTTAGTTTTGGGGCATAAAATAATTATAAATGATGCCCGATGTCCTCGCCGCCAAAAGCAAAAAGCTTAAGGACAAAGCAGCAAGAGGAACCGACCCCACCCGATCGGGCGGACGCCGTTCTCAGGTTGGCCCAGTGAGGTTTTTGTTCAAGCAGGAGTTTCTTTGGAGGGAGAGAAGAGACTTTTACTGTTGGAAAATGTCAGGAAGGGGAAGTAGGCCAGGCCAAAGGCTCCTCTCGTGGCTGTTCTTCCCTCCTTTCCTAAGGTGGTTAGGGCCTCCCTTCTGTTTCCAAGGCTTTTAAGAGGCTGTTTAGCTCAGGTGGGGCAGTGGGGTTTCCGAGTGTGGTCTTCCAGAGAGGCAAAGAAGCATAAATGGAAGATGGCAGAGGATTTAGAGGTAGAGGTGATTAGCCCCCTTCTGCCCCTCTGACCTGAGGCCTAGGGTTTAACCTGAGTTTGAGAGTTTTGAGCAATGCCTCTTCTCGGGTTGAGTCTTATCAGGAGAACTTGCAGGAGATGTCCTATTCTGATTCTGATGTCATTGCCTCCTACTAAATCAGCAGCAGCCCATTTCTCCTGAGGATTTTTCAGATGAGGGAGCAAAGATGATGCTCTGTTTTTATGGAAGGTTCCAGGATCTCTTTTAGCTAGGAAGTTTGTTAGGAATTTTGTTTTACCCCTGCATAGGTCCTTTAGCTATACCTCCTGTGTCTTTAAAGGTGGCAGATGAGGTCCGGCAGAGGCTTCCCCCAAACTTGAGAGCTTTTGCCCTGCCTATAGGGTCAGTCCTGGATATAAGTATCCTTTAAGAGGAGAAGGCTAAGTATCTTTTAAGAAAACTAGGGCCTACTTGTAAAGAGTCTCTCTAGGGGCCTAAAGGTGTGAAGGCTTCCTGGCAAGGTTCCTCTGTTCCTCCTGATAAAGAGGCAAGGGCCATGATAGATGGGGAAAGATAGTGTATACTTCTTAAAACACATGTTAGGAGGGCGTTGGAACCATCAGTTTCATTTGTTAAAATAAGGTGGATACCTTTCACAATTGAAGTCTACAGATGCTCTTGCAGGTGTATTGTTCTAAAGAGTGAGAGGATTTAGTCTCATGTGTGAACTCGTGGGTTGATGCCCTTGCCAGTGTGTTTTGATGTGGTACAGGCCTCCCGAGGGTGGCTGCCACTGACTCTCCTTCTGCAGGGCACTTTTTGGTTGATGTTACAGTAGCTGAGCATGTTTGTTAAAGGATTTGATGTGGGATACAGTGGATGTTGTTGATAAGCCTGTGAAGCAGTTTTAAAAGTCTTTAAACTGCAGGCTAAGTCTAAAGGAACTGTTAAGGAAAGCTTAGGATTCAGCTCCAAAGTTTAGGTAGAAATTGGTAGCTCTTGGATGGATATCTAGGGTAGGATCTCCAGTCTAGAGGGAGGTCTTAGACGTGGTAGGGCCGGGCTCAAACAGGGGCCGACCCTGCTCCCTTTCACCTTGAGGGATTCCCCTGGTGACCTCAGGGGACTTTTTTTTGTAGGTTTTTCCAATGCTTTCACAAATTCAGCTGCCAGTACATTTTCGAGGGCTGTTCACCTCTTGGGAAATTCACTGTTACTGGGTTCGAAAATTGGGATTTAATTACCCAAGACAGATGGGTTCTGGAGGTCATTCACCACTCTAAATTTGTTCATTTATTCATACCTGCCAGACTCTCCTCCTCTACAAAGAGACATTCAAAGGCAGAAATTGAGAGGCCTCACAAGCAAATATTCAGTGCTCCAAATAGGGCCATTCAGCCAGTACCTGTTATTCATTGGCCTCCTTCTTTATTCTACTTCGTTCCTAGTAATCAAATTGGGGAACACGTGGAGACCAACACTGATCTTTCTGGTGGATGGACTCAAATGTTGGATTTAGTTCAAAATGTTCCTTATCTGGGTGCTCATCACTCTAATGGGCATTAGATACTGGCATATAACTTTAGATCTCAAGGAAGCTTACCTTCATGTGCCTATCAGACTCTTGCAGACCTCATCATGCTTTCAGACTGAAATGCTCATTTGGTCTGTCTTTGAAAGCTTTTATCAATCTACTGCTTTTCTGTATTCACTTTGGTTCTGGCTCCACTGCCTGCTACTTCAGACTAAAAGGAATTCACAGTGATCCTTACTTCTACGATGTCTGGATTCTTGGCTCAAGAAAAGGAAGACCTATGGTAATTGTCAATATGTGATAGCAGTGCTAAGATAAAGTCCAGTCTAATGAATAATGACCCCGCTGGGATCCTTTTTCTTGCTCTAAACCGATGTCAGTAAAAGTTAACAATTGTATTTCTTGTGGAAAGCAAATAACTCATACAGATTTTCATTCGTACTGCATTCCTTGCCTAGGCCCAGACCACGATGTACCTCGCTGTTGGTTTTGTGCCTTATTCAAACCTCGTACTATTCGTCGTTGGTTTATTTTCGCATCTAAATATTTTGGTACTTGGTTCAATTATCCAGCAATGGCTTTGGTAAGCCACCCGACTACCGACATTCCGAAAAAACACAAAGATAGACAGACTGCATGGGTCCAAAGCTGCCAATGACGTTTTCTCCTAAGCTAGTCGCCAGTTTGCTGGTACTCACTGAGGCTGTCCCAGCAGGAGGGCCAGATTCCACACCCACAGCTTCAAACCCTGAACCTTGCAGCCTGGCCAATTACCTGATCTCTCCATTACCATCCCTCAGTAAGCAAGTGACGGATGTCATTCTGGAGGCAAGGAGGCCTAGTACTAGAAAATCCTATGCTGAAAAATGGAAAATATTCTGTTCCTGGAACCAAACTCCGGGGAATGGGCACAGGAGTGCCCAATTTACTGCATATTCTTCAGTACTTTAACTGAGATGCTTCATAAGTTCCTTTCCTTTTCTTGCATCAAAATTCATGTCGCGGCCATTTCAGCACATTACAATACAGAGCCACCCCTCTTCTCTCATCCCACTGCTGAAGCAATTCCTCAGATGGGCCAAAAACTTAAGACCACCCAGGAGAGCCCCTACTCCAGCCTAGGACCTTAACTTTGTATTGGAAAAGCTCACTTTACCTCCCTTTGAGCCCACTGCAAATACAGAGTTGAAATTCCTTTCTTGGAAAACAGCCTTCCTTCTAGCCATTACTTCAGCAAGAAGGGTGTCTAAATTACAGGACCTTATGGCAGTGGAACCTTTAATCCTCTTTCATGCGGATAGGGTGTCCCTCAGGACCAATCCTTCCTTTATGCCCAAGGTGGTATCCACTGTGGCCCTTTAATCAGTCCATTCATTTGCCAACCTTCTTTCCTAATCCACAGAACAAAGGGGAATGAATACTGCACTCCTTGGACATGCACAGACAACTTGGGCTTAGTCCTGTCCAGGTAAAATCTATCAGGAAATCTGAACAGCTGCTGGTTGCATTTGCTGCAGGGGCAGAGGGGAAGGCAATTTCTAAACAAACCATTTCTAAGTGGCTAGGCCATTGCATTCATTTCTGCTATAAGCACCATGGAAAACCTACCCCACAGGGGATTAGACCTCATTCCACCAGGGCTGCACCTACCTCTACAACCTTTCTCAGAGGTGTCCCTACCATGGACATCCTAGAAGCTGCTACCTGGAGCTCTGTACATACCTTCACCAAGCATTACCACTTGCCAGTTTTTTCTAAATCCAGAGCTGGCTTTGCCACTGCAGCCTTGCAGGGCCTTATAGCTGGTCCTAATGCTATCTAATTGCCTCCTCCCATCCTTAGCTTTGGGAATCTACCTAAATGTGATGACTGCAACAGTGAAACACGAAGAACATAGTACAGTTGTGTACACTTACCATAAATGTACATGTTCGAGTCTATTCACTTTTGCAGTCCTGGTCACCCTCCCACCAGCCCCCTGACTTCTATTGACTATATCTCTTTTCTTGTTTACTATGCTTAAAGCTTTCTGGGTTATTTGCTTTTTGTTGGGAGTATAACCTTGTATATAATTGTTTCCCATTATGGGGGCACCTGACATCTGGGGCAAGAAAAACTGATGTAATGGTGTCGGCTGCATGCTTTATACCCCTGACTACCTGACATCATGGAAGATGAGACAGCAACCGATGCAGGACCCAAGACTTTGATAATCAGGCCGACTGAGGGCTACCTGCAAGCAGATAACCCAAATGTGATGACTGCAACAGTGAATACACTCTAACATCTACATTTATAGTAAGTGTACACAACTGTATTTTGTGTGCTTAGGGGGTTGCCGCTAATGTGATAATCGGTAGGGGTTGTGTTTTTGCCGAATGGTATGATGATGCATTTTTTTTTTTTTTTTTCAAATTAACTTAAGGCCATGACGTTGGTACCAGTCGTATGTTGCTGTGAGACCCTCTTGAAGCATGTTAACCTCATTTGGGGAGTCAGTGACTGCACCCAACTTAGTTATCCACAAACGTGGTCATCCACAGGTCTTTTATCTTTGCCTGAACCTCTGAGAAGTAGATGCCAAACAATAGGGGTCCCAGGACAGATCCCTGGGGGACACCACTTGTGAAAGATCTGCTATCGGAGGTAGTGGCACCTGTTTTGACCTTGGGGGTCCTATCGGTGAGCCAGTTGGCCACCCACCTGATGAGATCGGGATGTACACCAAGCTCTGTTGGCTTTTAAATGATGCCCGAGTGGTGGATTGTGTCAAAGGCTTTGGCCAAGTCGAGGTAAGCTGTGTCTCCTGACTTTTCCTCATCTAGTGCCTTGGTGACTGTCTCAAAGTCAACCAGATTCAACAGGCAAGATCTACCCTTGACTTATCCAAACTGGGTGGGGTCCAGTGCTTGGAGATTGCCTATGTCCTTGTTTATGAGGTCCATAATACGCTCCATGGCCTTACAGATCAGACTTGTCAAGCTAATGGTGCAATTGGTTACCAAGGTCAGTAGTGGCACCACCTTTGTGCAAAGGGATGACAGTGGCAGTTTTACTCTCTGTTGGAATGAAGCTTGTACTTAGGCTGTGGTTGAATAGGGTGCTCAATGGCGAGGCTAGTTCTTCATGGAGATGTTGCAGAATACAGCCTGGGATACTATCGCGTCCCATGGAAGCTGTGTTCTTTGCCTTGGATAGGGCCTTTGACAAGTTTGATCTATGGAAATGTGAGGTGTGGGGGTAGTATCGGGGTTGTCGAATGGGTCTTTGGGAGGGACAGGGGGGTGAAGTTTGCGGAATGGGTCTTTGGGAGGGACAGGGGGTGAAGTTTGCACTGAATGTGTCTTTGGGAGGGACAGGGGGTAAAGTTTGCGCTGAACCTAAGTCAATAGGATTCGTGTAAGTGGCACCGTTAAGAACTAATTTGGAACAAACCTGGGCTTTGCCATGGAGGTTTCTGACATAACTGAAAGGATTTGTGGTTAGCCTTTGTTTTGGAGGCTAGTTTTGATTCATAATTGGCTTTAGAGATTTTCACTAGTGACCTAATTTGCTTGTTGAGGCTGAGGGAGTTTTTCCAATTGGGAATTTGTGCTTTTTACCCTTTGACAACAGTTTCTTCCTTTTATTGTAAAGCCTGTTGATAGATGACATCCACCACATAGGTGTGTGTGTTGCCTTGAGGAGCAGGTTTTAGTTCTGTTGGGTATGGCTGATTCCATGCAGTTGTACAGGTGCTTGTATACTGCACTGGCATACTGTTCAACATAGCTGTCTGCATCCTCTGTGGGGGGCTGTGGGGTGAAGCTACTGATACCCTCCCTTAGAAGGTTGTAGTCAGTTTTTGAGAATGTATGAGACAAGTGACTGTGTCAGAATGGGATCCGAAGTTGAAGCAACATACAAGCCATGAAGCATGCAGTTAGAAGAGGCATATACAGGAGTTAACTCTCAAAACGGGTCAGCAGTTATTCAAAGGTACTTAAAGTACTTAAATTCATTTGATTTTTCAGTAGCCGAGTGTGTGGTGAAGCATGCAAAATAATTACAGAAATAAACAAAATGTCCAAAATTGTGACATAAGCATTTGAAATAAATACAAAAGTGTTCTAAACAGTTTCCGAAGTGTTTAAAATGTACAAAAAGGCTAAAACAACTGCATTTCTTTGCAATGTACTACTTTTTCGCGTTAATTAAAGCTGTTAAGTGTCAAGTTTCTAGAATGTTTGCCATGTTCAGTTTCAGTGAAGCCTTTTCAAGGAGATTGTTGTACATTTGAGCATAATTACAAGCACGTTGTCTATGCCGTACGTTTAAATGTATTTTGTTATGGCAGAGGGGTTTCGCAGACCTGAACCACTAGTGTTTGATAACAATATTACTGAGAATTGGAGAGTGTTTGAACAAGAATATAATTTCATACCAGCTTCTTTTTCTGATAAAGATGCCTGTACAAAGGCATTCAGCAGGCTCTGAAGCCATTGAGAGGGAATGCTCATTTGTGTATGCACCTGACGTGTATGCAGGGGAGGGGGAGAACCACCATATTGTGTTACAAGCTGAAATGAGGGAAGACCCTGAGTGCTTAAAATGTGTAAGCCTCAAATGAATATTACAATGGAAAGGCACATATTTTACACAAGAAATCAAAGGCCTGGTGAAACTGTAGCAGCATATATTACTGTCTGGAAAAAGAAAAACGTGCTGATGTGGTGATTTGCGAGATGAGTTGATATAGGACAGACTTGTGTGTGGTGTTAATGATGCAGTGAGAGAGATTTTGCTTAGTGATTTTAACATTGAGCAAAACCATAGAGATTTGTCAAATTGGAGCTTACAGAGAAGCACACAAATATGTTTACGAATGAGAAAAGCATGCATACAGTAACTACCAGTGCGAATGTTGATAATGTAGAACAGAAAGCTAAGATGAAAAGGGATCTAAACTGAGGAGATTGGTTGCTACCCTAAACTACTTTATAGGTAACTGTCGTAATTGTGGAGGTAACCATGAACCTAAATGAGAAATGTGCTTCGCTTTTAGTCAGCAATGTTACAAATGTAAGAAGTAGAATCATTTCAAAAGTCTTTGCAAGTCTAAGGTGCAGCAATCTTTTAGTAAGAGAGAGCATCCAAAGAGGCAAGTAGATCCGATAGAAAGCTGTGAGCAAACTTTGATGGTCTATCTGTGATGAAACTGTCAAGACAGTAGATTATCAGTTGGCAGTAAAGAGTGAAATATTTTGTACTGTCCGGATTAATGGGAAACCTGCAGAGCTTAAAGTAGATACTGGATCAAAGTGCAATGTTTATAGCAGAAATGATTGTTGAATCAAGTTTCTCACCATCTTTTACTTTGGCAAAGTGTGCAAAACTTGTTGCTTATGGTGGTGAAGTGATTCAAACTGATGGCACAGTAGTTTTGTCATGCCATTCTGCTGGGAACAGCTATGGTTGTGTTTTATGTAGTAAAAAATCATGTGCAGTCATTGTTGGGCCTCAAAGATACTTTGAGAATGGGACTGATTTCATTTAATAAGAAGGTCCACCATATAGGTCTGAACCACCACAATAGTTTTACACAGACCATTTTTTGTGGATATGCTGATAGTTTCCCTAGCTTGTCTTTAAAAAATATCGGTCACATTCCATGAAATAAGCTCAGTTGTCAGACCAGCAAGGAAGGTTCCAGCAGCAATGTAGAGCAATGTGGTGAATTTGGGTGTGATAACTCCAGTAAAAGAAGTGAATGGGTGTCCTCCATGGTCGTAGCTCACAAGAAAAACTCAGAAATTTGAATTTTATATTAATCCCAGAGTTTTAAATAAAGCACTTTAAAAAATCCTCATCATCCAATGCACAGATTTAGAAGAGGTAGCCGCTCTCATGTCAAATGCCACTGTTTTTTCTGTCTTTGATCCAAAAAGTTCATTTTGGCAAATTTTGGGCAAATTTTGATGCATCACAAGCCTTCATTGTTAACCACTTTCAGCACACTATTTGGTAGATGCAGATTCTTGAGAATGCTATTTGGGATAAATTCTGCCAGTGAAATAATTCAACATGCAATGCAGCAAACTTTTTCAGGTTATCCGTATGCCATCATAGTAGATGACATTATTGTAGAGAACAGTGGTGAAGATGAACATGATAGAAACCTCGAAGTTCTACACTGTGCACGTGAAATCAATCTTAAACTAAATCGACATCAATGTAAATTCAAACTGAAAGAAGTTGCTTATGTGGGTCATTTTGTTTACCAGTTCTGGCTTACAACCAGATCTGTCTAAGCAAGCAGCAGTTCATGTGATGCCAGTTGCAGAAAATGTCACATCTTTACAACATTTTCTTGGTGTAGTCAACTATTTAGGAAAGTTCATATCGGACTCGAGTGAGCTTTCAGCACCATTACATGAGTTGACATGCAAAAATGTAAACTGGTCCTGGTTAGAACAACACCAACGAACATGTGATATTCTTGAAACACAAAATTGCCAGTTCACCCACAGTGAGTTACTACGATGTTCACAAATCAGTAACTCTTTCGTGTGATGCTTCCAAGTATGGTATTGGTGCAGCATGTCTTCAAAAAGGCATACCAGTAGCCTGTGTTTTCAGAACTTTAACCCAAACTGAGATGCATTATGTGCAAATTGGGGAAAAAAAAGCTTTTTGGCAGTAGTATTCACATGTTAGAAGTTCCATGATTATATTTATGGCAAACTTGTTCAAATAGACCGATCACCAACCTCTAGTAACGATTCTGAAAAAGCCAATACATTCAGCCCCAGCACGCTTTCAACTCATGCTGTTAAAATTGCAAAAGTACAATTTTTGCCTTTGTTATACAAAAGGCGAATATCTTTAGCTTGCAGATGCTTTTTCAAGAGCACCCAGACAAACGGAACAACACGACAATGAGAAAGCAGACTTTTGAAGTCCTGGTAGTCAGTAATTATTCCTCATCCTGTCTTGATGAACTCAGAAATCACACCGCTTTAGAACCTGTTCTTCAGAAGCTGAACCATTTTATCAGTCAAGGATGGCCAGTGTGACCAGTTTACCACTTGACATACAGAAGTATTTTTATTACAAAGATGCACTCATGATGGAAGATGTAATCATCATGAAAGGTCCTAAAGTGGCAATTCCTTCATTATAACAGGACTATATCCAGATTTTGTATTGTGGTCACTCTGGTACTAATTCAGCCAAAAGGAGGACAAGAGGCATACTATTTTGGCCCTATATGTCAAAAGATAGAGAAGGAAACTCTAGCGTGTTCAATTTGCAATAGTACTAAATTGCGCCAACAAAAATAACTTCAGCTAAACCATGTTCCTGAATTACCATGGTCGACTGTTGCTACTGATATTTTCGAATGGAATGGTCACTTAGTGTTTTAGTAGACTCTCTTATTCGAATTGGTTTGAAATTGACATTCTTTCTAACTTAATGTCTAGCACTGTCATTACAAAATTGAAGAGACACTTTTTTTCTGTCCATAGTAGTCTGAACAAAGTCGTGTCTGACAATGGTACACAGTTTACAAGTCTGCAGTTAAAGAATTTTGCCGAGTCTTTGTCCATGTTGCTAGTAGTCCTGAGTATCTACAGTCCAATGGATTAGCTGAGCATACATTTCAAAGTGCAAAATGTTAGAGAAATCTGAGAAAGACGGTACTGATGTTTTTCTTAACCTACTCAATCTCTGAAACATTCCTCGAACTTGCTTGGCTCACCTGCTCAGAGATCAGTGTCCACACAGACTAGAACAACCCTGCTGATCAGTAAACTACTATGTATTCCAAATGCAAAGAACAAGTGACATTTTTTCAAAAGTTGAGTCTTGATCAGTCCCAAAAGTTGTACCGCGATAAATCTAGCAAACGTGTTATACCATTATAACAAGGAAAAATCGTAAAGAATGCAAACCTCTAAAGGATACGAATGAGTGGGAAGTGTCAAAAATATTTGAAGAACTGAGATGTTATATTGTACAATTGGAAAGAATGGATTTCAGAAGGAACCAAAGACGCACTTCAGTTTCTGGATCAGTGACACAGCAGATGGTCTTTGGCGCAGGCAATTTAGAGTGACCCAACACTCTCAGACTTCAGAGGACAGTGTACTTTTCCTACAATAATCCTTGAAGTTTCTATTGAAAAGAATTCTCTAGAGACTGTCCCTGTTGCTAAGCTCGGTCAAAGCTTTTATGTAACCATATTGGGTAGAATTTCCAGTCCCAATCCCAAATACACGGCAATTTGGACTTGTTCTGATTTGTTGTTCAATTTTATTGAAATGTTATTTAGCATGTAGATTGCCTTGTTTGCCTTGTTATCATAGGTTTAACAAATCCGAGGGAGGCTGTAGATCATTATGTGCATTGTTCCTAGTCAGCCACTTTACCGTGCATATAGAAGTACTGAGAATGTGCAAGAACAGTGCCATTTTGTACAGTTAGCAATAGTGAAACACAGGCATGACTGGAGATGTACATTTGAGTGTCACTGAAGTAATGAGTGAATGAGCTTTAAAATACATGTTCCAGTTAAAGTTCCTGATGTTTGTGTTTATGTACAGGAAGTATATTGAACCCATACATCACTTTATCGTCTCTCGTGTTTGAATGCTTGAGACAAGCAAACATGTTTGTTTTGGTAGGAGTACAGCTGAAATGTCACCTTTTAAATGAATTGACAGAACCGGCTTAACATTTCTGAAAGGGGGGGTTTATTTAGACAAGTGACTCTTCAAGGCAAATTAAAATTGACAAGACACTACTAGTTTCTGTACATTTGCTTTATGGATTATTCAATTGACATTAAAAAAATCAGTGTAGAATTGTTTCTCATTACATGTGCAAAGATGTCAGTTTGGTGACAGTGTGCAATATAGATTTATTCCCTATTTATTTTTTTTGTGGGGAAACTGTTTAATAGTCTTGACAGACTAACCACATTTCTTGCCATACTGTAAGAAAATTACATTGATGTCCTTCAGGGATGCATCTGCAGTCATCGCATATGGGTTGTCCTGCCTCAGGCAGCCCTTTGGTCGGCCGGATTCCAAAGTCTGGGTCTGGCTTCGGCTGATGTCGCACTTTCTTCGACGTCAGAGCGTCTGGGGTATAAAAACATCAGTCGACGCCATCTTCCCCAGTCTTTCTTGCCGTGTGGTGCCCGAAGCAGAAGCAGTTCGCAAGTGCCGGTAGGCAAGCTCCTGTGATTCAGCTACCGAAGACTTTGAAAAAGCTAAGTACCCCGTTGGGGACTCTGTTGCCTCAGCCGATGTCAGATAAAGTTAATAATTGTTTAACTTGTGGGAAACAAATACCTCATAAGGATTTCCACTCTTACTGCCTCCCCTGCCTAGGCCCAGACCACAACGTCTCTGCCTGTTCAGCCTGTGCTTCCTTCAACCGATGAACTCTTAGACATCGTTCAGAGTTTGCAGAGGAGTTTTTTGGGGCTAGTTTTGCTTATAAGATGCCATTGGAGACTCCGACTTCGCATTTAGTTAAACGGAAGGACAAGGACAGACACACGCGGACCGCGGTTTCGGCTGAAACCACGGTCAGGCCTACCGCTAGTGTCTCGGTCTCGGCTGAAACAGAGTCCTTGGTACTTCCTATTACCGAAACCACACAACTGACTACCTCGGCCCCGGAGGCCCCGGCCGAGTCTCTCCTTGAATTACCTACTGAAACCGGTGTCCAGGAACCTTCCGACACCATTCCTTTAGATAAGTCTACTCCTGCACGTGGTGCAGCCAGACCCCCTGCTTCCATGTCCATTAAGGATTTCTCTAGGGCTAAAGCTGCTAAACTTACTATGGCTTTGCCTCCCAAGGTTTCCTCTCAGAGACCTTCTACTAGCTCTCAGATTCTTACCCTAGCAGAGGATCTGATCTCATTAATTAGAGGTTCCCAACCTCATCCGGACAGGGGCCCTCAACCACCTCCAGACAAAAGGCCAAGGGTTGAGCCCTCTGATCCCCAGTCCTCAGATGAGTCCACGGATGGCTCTGCTCTGTCGGACAACCAGGAGGAGGCTTATTCGGCCTACGAGGATTCTGATGCTGAAGAATCTATTCCCTCGGCCTCCCCTCCTGAAGAGTTTTCCTTTGGAGAGACATTACACTCTGAGAGAACATTTTCAATGGCAGGGTCAGGAATTCTCTGATTCCAGAAAGAGATTAAGGACCTTTTTACATTTACTTCAGCATAGGCCCTTAGCTATATCTCCTGTTTTGAATGTCATTGATGATGTGTACTCTGATGCTAGTACTGCCCCTGACTCTGTCCCTCCGGCTCCTGCCAAACCTGATAGGTACTACAGGGTCCCAGACTCACATCTACACCTGTACAAGGCCCACTCTGCTGACCCAGAAACTATTTCCCAGAGCCCAAAAGGGGTTGCAGCTGCCACTGCTAAAAATCCTCTAGCATTAGAGAGATGGGGTAAGAAAGTGTATACTTCTGCAACTCTTTCCATGAGGGCATTAAATTGTCAATTTCATATGATACAGTACCAAGAGTATTTACTAGATGAATTGCATAAGAAACTGTCCTCTTCTGAACCCCTTGATCGCAAATCCCTTCAGGATCTGGTGCATAACTCCCAGCAGGTTAGTAACCATTTCTTGCAGTGTGGTTATGATGCATTGGAAGCTTCATGTAGATCAGCTATGACAGGTGCAGTTATACGTAGGCATGCCTGGCTGAAGGAACAATCTCTGCCAGACCATGTTAAAGCTAAGCTTTTGGATGCTCCTATGGAAAAGCAAAAATTATTTGGTTCCATGGCTCAAGAGGTTTTAAAGAAATTTGAAGAAAAGGCAAAATCTGTGCAAACAGTTAAAGACTTTCTGCAAGTCCAACCACCGAGATTCAGCAGAAATTGGCCTGCTAAGAATTAGTCCTTTCCGGACTCAGACAGATGTCAAAGAGGCAGGAATAGGCGTGCCAGAGGTAGAGGGCAATCTAGAGGCTCCTACAGAGGCCGTCAGTGGCAGCCTCCCAACCAGAGAGGTAGTGCAGGAACTACAACTGCTACACCAGGACAGACTCAATGACTTTATTTTGACTCCACCGACCAGGGCTCAATTAGAAGCGCCTTTGGGCGGAAAACTTTCTTTATTCTCAAAAAATTGGCACAGGATTACAAGGGACACATGGACACTGCAAATAATAGACAAAGGATACAGGTTTCATTTCCACTCATTGCCAAAAAGAAAAGGCATGCCAGACCTGCCACCAAATCAGAGGGCAGAGGCTTTGAAGCAAATTACCAACTTAATGCAAATGAAAACCATAGAAAAGGTACCTCATTCAGAACAAGGCCAGGGATTTTACTCCAGATTATTCCTTGTTCCAAGAAAAGAAAATCAATGGAGGCCTATTCTCGACTTGTCCGCACTGAATACTTACCTCATTGTGCCAAAATTCAAAATGCTGACTCTACAGCAACTCCTTCCCATGCTGGGCAAGGGGTCTTGGCTGGTGACTCTAGACCTCAAGGAGGCATACCTGCATGTCCCTATTCGACAAAGCTGCAGAAGACACCTCAGATTTCTTGCAGGGTCAGAGCATTATCAATTCTCAGCATTACCCTTTGGCTTATCTACTGCACCCAGAGTATTCACGAAATGTCTGGCATCAGTAATTGCACATTGCAGACTTCAGGGGATTCAAATCTACCCATATCTGGATGACTGCCTAATACAAGCGGACAGCAAGCAAACTTTGTTAAAGGACTTGGACTTATGCCATCCACCTGTTACAGGCCTTGGGATGTACAGTCAACATCCACAAATCAAGACTGGTTCCATCCCAAAGAATAACTTTTCTGGGTGCGGATCTAGACACAACCACCCAAATGGCCTTTCTCACAGAAGAAAAACAAAAACAACTACCAGTTTACTTCCAGAATCTGAAAAGACAAACTCAGCTGACTGCAAGGAAAATCCTGCAGGCCCTGGGTTACATGGCATCTTGCATTCTTCTGATTCCACAAGCAAGACTGCATATGAGAAAATTACAATGGTACCTAAGAAGTTTATGGACACAGCACAGTCACAGCTTAGAAACTCTGATCCCACTCATTCCTTGCCTTCAAAAGGAATTTCTGTGGTGGGCTCAAGCCTGCCAGTCGAACAGCGGGTTGCCCTTCAGCAAGCCAAGAGCCAACCAAACCATCACCACAGACGCTTCAGACCAAGGTTGGGGAGCACACATGGAGGGCAGATGTATCCAAGGGCTATGGTCACAAAGGGAGCTGCGCATGCACATAAACCAAAATGAAATGCTGGCAGTGATGCACGCAATCGAGGCCTTCAAACCTTTCCTTCAGCAAGGCCACCTGCTCATAAGGACAGACAACACCACAGTTATGTGGTACATAAACAAGCAAGGAGGCACCCATTCCTACCCTCTTGGCAGACTGACAATGATTCTATGGGAACTTGCTTTGAAACTCAACATACAGCTACAGTCCCAGTCTGTGCCAGGGAAAGACAATACACTGGCAGACAGCTTAAGCAGAACTACAATGGATGCACACGAATGGATGCTGCACCCAGACATCTTCTTAGTCATCACACAATCATGGTGAAGGCCGGAAATAGATCTGTTCGCTTCCCCCCTCAATCATCAACTGAAGAAATTCTGCTCGAGGGCATACCACCCACAAGCATGGAAAGTGGACGCTCTCTCTTTCAGCTGGAAAGCTCTAACAGTGTATGCTTTCCCACCTCTCCCATTAATGACCAAGGTCCTACTGAAGATCAGGACAGAGCAGCCCAGAGTCATTCTGATAGCTCCAAACTGACCAAGACAGCACTGGTACCCACTGTTAAAGAGCATGTCACAGACGAAACCATGGCCTCTCCCCCTATGGCCACTCGTACTGACGCAGCACAATTTCAGGACTCTGCACTCCAACCTGAAAACCTTGCAGCTAACTGCCTGGAGAATACCATGACTCCTCCTCAGGATAACCTATCCCAGAGAGTGAAGGATATTATTATGGAAGCTCGCCGGCCTTCCACAAGGAAGGCATATTCAGCAAAATGGAAAAGATTTCACACCTGGAACACAGCAAAGGGCCTAGATGTGACAGTGATGAACATGGCACATATACTGGAATATTTGGCAGAATTGTTCCACAATGGCCTGTCTTACTCTTCCATTAAGATACATGCCTTAGCAATCTCAGCAGAATACAATGTTAATCCACCTGTCTTCTCACATCCTCTCCTAAGACAGTTTCTAAGAGGAATCAAAAACATTAATCCTCCAAGGAAACCACCTCTACCTACTTGGGACCTGAATTTCGTGTTGGAAAAACTAACACTTCCTCCCTTTGAACCAGCAGCATCAGCAGATCTACAGTTTTTGTCTTGGAAAACTGCTTTCCTTCTGGCCATACCTCAACAAGAAGAGTATCTGAGCTACAAGCTTTAATGGCAGTGCAGCCATTTCTTATCTTTCATCAGGACAGAGTTTCCTTGAGGACCAATCTTACATTCATGCCAAAGGTGGTATCCAGGGTATCTTTGAACCAAGCTATTCACTTGCCTACATTCTTCCCACAACCACAAAATAAAGGGGAGAGACACTTCTGCACACCCTGGACATACACAGACAACTGTGCTACTACTTGGACAGAACTAAAAGTTACAGAAAGACTGACCAGTTGTTTGTAGCATATGCTGCTGGGGTACAAGGAAAAGCAATTTCCAAACAGACAATTTCAAAATGGATAGGAAATTGCATTCATTTTTGTTGCTCCTTTCATGGAAAAACTGTGCCAGCTGACATTAGACCTCATTCCACAAGAGCCACAGCCACCACCACAGCCTTCCTAAGAGGGGTGGCTACCAAAGACATTTTAGAAGCTGCTACATGGAGCTCCGTGCATACATTTGCCAAGCATTACAATTTACCTTTATACTCCAGATCCAGAGCAGGTTTTGCTACGGCAGTCCTGCAGGGTATCTTAACTACACCATCCTTTACTTAGTACCTCCACCCCCAGATTGGCTATGGTATTCTACCCATATGTGATGACTGCAGATGCATCCTTGAAGGACATAGTACAGTTTTGTACCTACCATAAATGTAGATGTCCGATAGGTATGCATCTGCAGTCTGGTTTACCCTCCCTCCTTCCCCTCTGTGGTATTCCTAGGTGCTTACCCCTCTATTAGCTAGCTGGGGGAATCTATTATGGTGTATTTGTTTGTATATACATGTATATATATTTTTGCAAATGTTTGGAATTTTATTGTATTTCTCCAAATTTAGCCTTCCTAGAGGGCACCTGGCATCTGGGGCAAGAAAAACTGAGGAAGATGGCGTTGGCTGATGCTTTTATACCCCAGACGCTCTGACATCGGGGAAAGTGCGACATCAGCCAAAGCCAGACCCAGACTTTGGAATCCGGCCGACCGAAGGGCTGCCTGAGGCAGGACAACCCATATGTGATGACTGCAGATGCATACCTATCGGACATCTACATTTATGGTAGGTACAAAACTGTACTTTTGGAGCTGTAAGCATTTTTGGCATTGTTGAACACTGCCCTTTTTCCTCTTTCCCTATAACCTGTCAGAATGTTGTAGCAATAGTGTAATTTGACAGATGCTATGCCAATTAAGGTATCTGGTCCAGCCGGTATCAAAAAAATAAAAAGTAACCAAGAAGGTAGACATTAATTTTATGATTCTCCATTAATTGTAAGCAGGGTGGTAGCCCTTACTCCCCCTACACAATTTTACATCTTTAAAAAATATGTCGGTCCTGTTTTGTAAAGGAAACCTCTAGAACTCCCTTCGCCTGCCTGTTGAAATAAAATAATTCTGGACCACATACGCTGATTTGATACTGGGGAATAAAAGCCCCTTGGTGTAGGGCAAGGATGCATGTTAGGAATATTATTAAAGCTTTATATGCAATGCCTTAATCCTACAAGATCTGTAAAGGCTGTAGTATTTAAGCATCAGTCTTAAAACCTTGGCAGCCTATGGCATATTCACAGCTTTCTTAACTGTGTAATAGTTGATGGATTGGATGACGAAATGTGTGCCTTCAGTCAGCACTTGTTACAAGTATATACATGTACTGAGGAGTGACTGTTACTCTATTCACATTATTGCTGCTAATTTAGAAGTTGCAGTACTTTTTGAGAGGGAGGTGGAGAGTAGATGGTCTAGAATTCTTCCAGTGAACACACAATATTGTAGCAGACTGGTTTTATTTTTAGTATAGCCACTAGACTAGTTGAAGGTGGAAGCCATCTGTATCGAGTTTGTAATGTTTTTATCTTTTGTGAATTGTGTCTCTTTATTAACATATGAGAAAACTGAACTATGGTGAGCTTACACGCATTTAAAAGAATAAATGCACTATCTGTTTCTAATGGGCAGCTTTTTTAATATACGTTACCGTCGGACAAGTTATACAGCAGTGTATAGAGTGGGGGGAAAAGGGGGTGACTTGGCTTTTAGCTAAAAAAATATGTTGAGGTATCCATACTGTTTTTGCAATTGTCTAGATTTCCTGTGCATTTTTCTTGGTAATCTTGAATAAGCCATGGTAAATACTATTATCTGATATTGTCAATCTTCATTCTGTCATCGATAAGTGGGTTCGCATCTGATCCATCAGATCTAACTGTGCCGATGCTAAAGCTTGCAGCCACCAAACCTCTCTAGCTTCTCCCTTACCCACATTGCACCTACCCAATTACCTCCGATCATGTTTGCTGCTTCTAGCTATCGGACGTGGTCTACCAGTTGCTCTCAAGCTATATTAGATAGTTTTTTGTTTTGAAATGCTTTCCATTAAGTAGTCTTTTTGGTTTTTAGTCTTTAGTGTTATTGTGGTTTAACATTCCTTCTGGTCTCTCCCTTGCCTGTACAACATGACCGTAAATTCTTACATACCATTGTTGGTATTCCCTTGCCTCTTTTTCTTCACTGGTGTCTTTAGAGTTGAATAGTTGTAGCTTTTTCTGTTTTTGCTGCTGCTACTGTTTCCATCCCCTTTTCCTTTTCATACTTTGGTACTGTCATTAGTATCTCCCTCCCCTTACGACCCAGTCATAACTCTTCATTCCATTGGTGGTATCCCTCTATCTCGTCCTATTCCTGTTTATAAACTTCTGATTTTGTTTACCTTTATACTTATTTGACTCTGATACTGCACAATGATTGACAAACCTGTAGCTTTCATGAAATGCTGCAAATGTGGGCATAAGTTGCTGCTCTGGGATGCACACACCTTTTGTGTGTATTGCTTGGGTACGTTACACTTACAGGAGGACTGCTTGATTTGCCACGGATTTAATCTGCGATTTTTAACAGAACATAAAAACAGATATAATATTGACAAGTCTCATCCCTTCCTATTTTGGAGAAGCCATATTCCAGTTTCTAAAGTTGAAACCTTTCACTTTGTCCAAATATTCCTCAGACTCTTCCCAGAAGAGAAGTGCTAACCATCTGGTCTCAACCCTGGATCTCAAGAAAATGAGAATTCGGAGTCCAACTTCTCCCTGGGATCCTGTGACCTCTAAATCGAGCATTATGGATCCTGCACTAAGTCAGAACAGAAGACAAAATCATCGGATCAGACAGAACTGTCTGAGAATCTATATTGTCCTCAGACCAGATATTCTCAGCAGGTGGACCCAGTTCCTGACAAACTTCCATCACGTTTTTTGCAGAGGCCAGCATCCCCCTCCTTTTACTCTACTTATTGTTCCACAAGTCTTGCGGAGGAAGATGTGGAGGGAGTAGTGAGGAAGATCTTGGCACAGGGGCAGGTTGTTTGTTGTTTTTTTTTTCCCTCAGCGCCTACCCCCCCCCCCACACCGGATCAGGTTATTCAACCTTCCAGTCTCCTCCTCTAACACCATCTGCTACCTTAGAGGCACAGAATCCCAGTTATCTGGATCCAAGGATCTCTGTATTCCCTGATCCAGCATCCTCTCTGAGACCTCCAATCCTTTTGGATCCAGAGAGCTCTCTGAACTGAAACCTGTGTGCCGGGTTTGGGGTGCAGTATTCAGCACTGAAGTTTTCAGAGCCATCTCTGTTGCTTGGCACTGGACAGCTCAACTCTGGCTTCCTCCTTGGGGGTGGTGCTGACAGATTGGAGAGAGGGGATGATTCAGAAACCTGGTTTCTTGGATCAGAGCCTCTCGCTGGCCCCTTTTGAGCTCTGCCTTCAAGACTTCGAAGAGAGTGTTCTCTGCCTCTACAGTCATGATGGAACCTTCTTCTTTGGATCAGAGATATCCCACCATGATGCCCCAGCACCTGGAGCCTCCGCACCTTCCTCCACTGGGACAACTGTACTGAAACCTCCGGTTCCTCCCAGGGAATTTAGATTTCCTCTTCTGAGACTTCCCCAGGAAGTACAAGAGGAAGCATCTAGACTCCCCACAGGAGTCTCACTGAAGATACGGATTTTTGACAAGGGCGAAGAGTCCCCACGGTCACCTATTGAAGATGCTTCCTTTTGAGACATACTAGGAATCCTTAGAGAGGTGGCTGGACATCCTCCAACCCTACACTGGAGGAATTTGTTCTCCTAGAGGCTTTTGCTACAGGACCTTCTACTTCTGAGTGACTTGACCTGCTGACGAGCTCATTGACCTAATCTTTAGGCAGGCATGGAAGGAACCAACTCAATAGAACCCATACCTTGGAGACCTATGGACAGACAGTTTTGAGGGAAAGGGTTCCAGTTGATGCTGTAGTCATTGTGGCAGCCGACGGGAATTCCACTGTCTATATCCTCCTAACAAGAAGTGGCAGGAGATGGTCAGACTGGGGAAGCTTCAGTGTCCTTTGTCTTGTGGTTGTGGAGCTATTTGGCACACTTTAGTCTTCAGAGAGATTTGACCAAAGAATTATCAAATCTCTTGGGAACCGTTTCTGCAGAGGTTCGAGACTGAGTAACTTCTCAATTGTCAACCCTACAGGCAATATCAAATAGTTCAATTAAGTTATTTTCCAACATAGCAGAAGGGACCTCAGGAGCTGCAGATTCAGGCATTTCTATGAGGCATGCCTGGATGCATTTGTGCACTTTTGCAGAACCATTTAAGTCCAATTTTGTCAATGCTTCCTTTGTCAGAACTACTGTTTGGCCCCAAGTTGAAAGAAATGCTGTCTGGTGTGAGAAAGATTGAAAGGCTGTCTGCCATGGGATATATGTTTTTCACCCCCCCCCCCCAAAGATCTTACTCCCGAAGTCAGTGAAGTGGTCAGAAAAATGTGCTTCAAAAACTCCTAAGGGGCCCTTCCATGATGCATGTGGAGGAAATGCCCCCAGGAGCGGGGGGGGGGGGTGGACTCCAATGGGCATAATCACCCTCATGGCCCACAAAACCAGGATTCATGAGAATCTTTCTTTGATCAACCCTACCAATGCTCCTGAATGGGAGGCCCTGACTGTCCACCTCTGGAGGTAGTTGGATGATTTTCTCTGCACCAGAGAGTCTGGCCAGACTTAATAAAAGATACTTGGTGCAAAGGATTATATCCAGAGGTTATATAATACCATTTTCCCTACCACCACCAATTCCTAGAAAAATCCCTGATGTTCCACCCAGTCAGTGAGATGAGCAGTAATCCAGATTCAAAAGCTGCTAGAAAAGCATCATCCAAGAGATCCGATCAGACCATATATGATCTTGAACTTCTTAAAGGTTCTTTAGTGCCAAAGAAAACAGAGAACTGGAGACAAGTTTTGGATCTCACAAATCTGTTCACTGAACCAAATTCAGATGGTCACTGTTCAGTCCATTCTCCCTTTCCTAGGGCAAGGATGACTGGATGTGTTGTATAGATCTTCAGGATGCCTACTATCACATAGAAATAGTGATCCAGAAAGTACCTATGCTTCTGGCTGGGAGCCCGTCACTACCAATTCAGAGTACTGCCCTTTGGACTCCTCACAGCCTACAGGGTGTTCACCAAATGTGTGGCAGTAGTAGCAGCCTACCTCAGGCTGCAGGGATTCCAGGTGTTTCCCTGCATGGACGACTGGCTCATTACCACTCCGACAAGGTATCAATTCATTCAAGCAAAGGATCAGATTCTCCACACCTGTGCTCTCCTAGGAATAACTATAAACTAAAGCAAATCACAACTTCAGCCACCTCTGACATTGGAATTTATTGGAGCACTGTTCAACATGACTGCCATTGCTTCCCTTAACCACAACGAGCTTAAACAATAAGGTCACAAGTCAAGAAGGTTGTAGGAAACGCATCAATCTCAGCCCACACAGTTCTCTGAACTCTAGGCCTAATGGCTGCAGCGATAACTTTAGTTCCATTGACCAGGATTTACATGCAGATCCTTCAATGGTTTATTAGCTACTCAGTGGTCAATCTTCCATCACTGAATGTTGTTGCAGATTTAAAAAAAAAAAATTAGCAACACTTGCAAAAAAAATCTGAGGTGGTGGATCCAATCTGATCAAATGTGCCATAGCTCGTCTCTTCATCCCCCAGCAGCCCAAGGCCATAGTGACCATTATTTGGGGAAAATGGTCAAATGTGCTTTGACCTCCCCCCCCAAGAGGCCAATTTGCATATAAATGTTCTGGAGATGAGAGCAGTGCTGTTGGCATTGAGCATTTCAGGATGATGTTCCCTCTGGGACGGTTGCGATTCAAACCAATGTCAGTCATCTGATACATCAGTAAAGAAAGGGGAAACGCATCTTATTCATTGTGTTGAGAAGCTCCGAGTCTGGAAGTGGCCGATTTTTTTTTTTTCTGACCACTTTCTGTTAGTGACTCACATTCTTGGGAGATCAATGTAATTGTGAACAAACTGAGCAGGTGCATTCTTCCACATGAGTGGTCCCTCAACAACAAATTAGATGAGATTTTCTATCAGTGGGGCCAGCCATGCCGCAATCTGTTTTCCTCTCCCCTAAACAAGTGCAGTAACTACTTTACCTAGAGTCCCCCACAGGGGCAGTCATATTCTACTTAATGATTGCCCCCCCGGTCTTCTTTATGCATTCCCACCAACCACATAGATTCCCAAATTTCTGGAGAAAGCTGCCAGGTTGAAGAACACAGTAATCCTCATTGCAGTCTATTGGCCTCAACAAATTTGGATCCCCTTCCTATGACCTCACCTGGTTCAACCCCCATAAGACCTAGATCAGACTCCTAACCTGTCTCACTTGGTTATACCAAACCGCAAGCTGACTGCTTGGCTGCTCCAGTTCCCTTAGTATAGCCAGACAATCCTGTCTGACATATAATTGTATCTGCCCATAAACCCTCAACAAGGAAAATGTATCCAGTGAATGGGGAAAAGGTTTGCCCTTTGGGCTCAACAACATAATCTCGACGTTTTTTTCAGCTCCCATCAGTCACAGTTTAGATTTCCTTGCTCACCTATTTCAAAATGGTGCCAGTACTTCAACCATTAAAGTACAGCTAGCAGCAATTTCAGATTACCAAACAGGATTTAATGGCACATCCTTAGCTTCTCGCAAATTGAGCAAGGCCTTCTTAAAAGGGACACTCCTTCTAAAACCTTATTTTAAAGACACTACAACTCCATAGGACTTTAATGCTTCAGTCTCTCACACAACCTCCCTTTGAACCAGCAGCTATATGTGACCCTTAAATATCTTGCATAGAAAACCATTTTTTCTTGCTGCCATTACTTCTGCAAGAAGAATTTCTGAGATTGAAGTGCCATCTTAAACCTCCTTATTTGGTTTTCCACAAAGATGAAGACATTGCATACCAGTCCGTCCTTTCTTCCAAAGGTGGTGGCAGAATCCAATATCAATATTACTATCCATTTACCTGTATTTTATTTCAAGTATACCAACAAAGGAGAATATATCTTAAATTTACTGGATGTTTATAGACCATTGTGATTCTTGGAGCAGAAATAATTGGGAAAGCAGACCAACTTATCTCCTTCTCTGAACAAAAATTGTGAAAATCAGTTTCCAAAGTTACCCTATCAAAGTGGCTGATTAAATGAATCTCCTTTGTCGGTGCTGAAATTGGGCATGCCTTTTACACATCCCTAGAAAGCACACTCCACTAGATCAGTAACTACATCCATGGTTTTTCAATCGAGGATGTCTATGGACGATATTTGTGCAGCAGCAGCTTGGGCTGCTACTCGTACCTTTTTCACTCATTGCAAGTTAGATCTGGTTTCCATTGGTAGGGCATCAATTGGTTCTATGGTGCTCAGGAATATCCTTCCTTTAGTCCACCCTGGATACCAGTAGTTATGGAAGCTGTCCCACTCGTTGAGGATAGAATGAAGATTGACAACATCAGATAAAGTTGTGTACTTGCTATAATGTTCCATCTGTGTTCTCTATCTTCGTTCTTCAACTCCCTTCCCACCATCCCCTATCCTTGACTTTTAGAGGAATGAGTATTTATATGGTCTCTGTATTTATTTATATTTTATTACCGGGTAATGTCCGACTTGGACAAATAGCCCATTTTCAGAAGAGACCAGGGGAGAAAAGCTCCAAAGAAAGTTGCTAAATTAAATTTAGCAATTTTGTATATGATATAAAGAAATGGTACAAGAAATAATGAACAAAGCTGTAAGAATTGCAAGCAGTTAAAATAGAGATTAAACTTGCATGAAGCTAAACCCAAGATCAGGATATAACAATACATCATGAGTAATGAAAACATGGAAACAAGTTCATCAACATATTATAAATGATAATTAATGAGAAGTAGGAAAGAAGACAGTATGCCAGCATGAATAAGTGAGAGTGAGTGTAGACAGAGGAAAGAAAAAAATTGGGTGTAAATTAACCTGGGGATTTACAGAAGCAGAGCCAATTATTTTAAAAGAAGTTTGTAAGTATGTGCATCAGGGATGGAGAGAAAATTCTGGGGAAGTGAATTCCACTGTTTGGCTATTTTGTGGGAGTATGAGGAGTCTACGTATAAGTTATGGGTTTTGAATACTCTGAGCTGTAATTTATCAGCTGACCTGAGTGAACTGAGGTTAGTGTAGGGTTGGCCAAGGTCGGTTAAAACAGGACTGTTGTCAGGTTTTATAGATAACTGTGTGGGCAACTAATTAATTGAGGGACAAAGTTAGGGAGTTCAGTCCAGTTTAGATGGTGAAGGGGAGTGCAATGGTATGATCTGTTAGGCTGGTAAGAGACAAATTTGGCTATTTTTTGTAGCAAGATTCAAGATTATTCAAATCAGCTTTACAGAGGTTAGTGAATATTTGGGAACAGTAGAGAAGGGTGGATAAGAGGTGGGTTCTAGCTGTTGTAAGTCTGGCATGATTGGTGAGATAGGGTTTAGCCCTGTATAGAGCACCAAGTTTTGTATGGACTTCTTTGATGGTTTAAAACTGTGTTTATCAAACTTCAAGCCATTGTCAAGAGTGAGACAGAGAAGTTTTTTTGTTCTATTTTTGTGCCATTGGAGGAACAGATGGAGAGAGGACTTTGCTTATTTTTTATAGTATATTGGTAAAAAACATGAGCTTGGTTTCAATGGAAAGTTTCAACTTCCTTCCTTATCCCCTCCCTTCTCTATGGTGCACCACTCCTAACTAATCTTCAGTCCTCTTTAAAAAAACAGCTTTCCTGCTGCTATAACAAAATCGCAAAATTCGCCACTAGCCATAAGTCCTCCACCCATCATTGTTCCTCCCTCCAGAAACTTCAATGGCTAGAACTTCCAAATCAACTAACCTACACCCAACTAACTCCTAGCCCATAAGCTTATTCTCAACCCCTCCCTCTGTCCATCCCTTTCATCAGCCTTTAAAATGCACCAACCCAATAGAGTATTAAGGTCAAACAATCAAAACCTACTAGAAGTGCATAAACCTACACATCCCCAGGCAAAAACCTTCTATCCTTCAGCCTAGCTCGACACTGGAACTCCCTACCACCATCCATTCGCACCACCATTAACCACTCTACCTTCAAAAAAATCTCTTCACTCACATCTAACATCACAGTGGGAATGCTCTTGCTCCCACCCGACATAACTAACTCTGTCTTCTCACCTCCCCTGCTTCTTCCTGCTTCTACTCTACTCTTCCTATATAATTGTATAGAATGGACTAGACAAGCTTTTAGTTTACTTCCCCCACTATGCAACATCCTTTAGTATGACGTTGTGCCTTTCCACAGTGTGAATGATTCCTCTCGAATTGTGTAATTGCTTTTTTTGCTGTAGCATTGTTGTATATCCTTATCAATCTGTATTAATTGATGTATTTGGACTATTTTATTTTAAATATTTTCCTTTCTCATTTGTATAACTATCATTACTACCTGCTGTACCTGTATTGCTACTGTTTCATGTATATTTTTGCCTGTTTTGGAGCTTTTCTCCCCAGGACTCCATTGAAAACGGGTTCTTTATGGCCCAATGGACTATCCTGGTAAACCAACTGCAATAAATAAATAAATAAATAAAATGGGGTTTAATATTTGTTGATTATCTGATAAATAGTTTTCTATGTTTTGGAGGACCACCTGAGGTTTTTTCCTTGAAGTTCTTTGATACAAGGGGCAGAGCAGATGAGGGAGGCATCAGCGTATTGAATGAATGAGGCAGGGTTGGCAGTGGTACAAAGGTCATTGGTAAAAGTAATTAAAGGAGAGGGCCAAGGATGGAGCCTTGTGGGGCACCAAATATCTCCACAACTCCCTATCACTCTTGATGTGATACAGTCTTAAAGGCTTTAGACACATCGAATGTAGCTGAGACAAGTTGGCCTTTTCTTTTTTTTTTTTTTTTTTTTCTTTGAGGTGGTTGATGGTATTGGTAGAACTTGTAAGATCTGAGTAAGTACTATGCTTCTGTATAAAGCCATGTTGAGTGCTGGATAATAGGTTGTTCTTGAGGAAGTACTCTAGGATTTATTTGTGTAAACATTTTTTCTAAAATTTTGGCTAGTGTAGAGAGAATGGTGATTGGTCTATAGTTGGTAAGGTCGGTAGATGAGCCTTCTTTTATGTAGTGGTATGACGTGAGAAATTTTCCAAAGGAGAGGTACATACTGTTCGGAGAGAGAGGGGTTTATTAGGATTAGATATAGGGTAAGAGATAGATGTGGCAGCTAGTTTTAAAAAAATCACCAGGTAGTTAATCAGCAGCTAGAGTACATGGTTTTAATTTTAACTAGAATTTTTATGCAACTAGTTTGGATAAGTTGCCTAGAGAAAAAAGGTGGCATTTAGGTTGCTGGAGGTAGGTATGGAAAGATGAGAATAAGCAGAATTGTTAAATAATCAAGTTATTGAGGTAATAAAGTGGGAATTAGTGTGTAGCTATGCATCCTGTAGAACTGCAAGTTGTTGGGGCTGGGAAAGTGGGTTTTCCGGGGTTAAGATGGACGTTTAATGTTCCCCAGAATTTTTGGGGGTTATTTTGGTATTTCAGTTGACAAGACTGCAAGTCTTTATTTTTACTGAGCAAGAGTCCAAACTTTATCCCTTAGCTTAAGTAGACGTATCGTTTCTTTTGATAACCAAGGCAGCTGTTTGGCTTCCGTGTGAAATTTTCTGACTCTGGCTACATTAATAATGCTTTCCTGCAAATACTCAGTAAAGTATTATACTGCATGGTCCAACTGTATGGTTTTTAGAGGTGACTAGTCGTACTGCTGTAAAAGTGTATTAAATATAGTGGGGGGGTGTTTTGTATTATGTGTATATAGCGGAATGTAATGTTGCTGGTCCTGTATACATTTTCTGATTTTAGATAGCTTAAGTAGTGATAACTTAAGAGTATCTGGAAGACTACCAGTATCATAAGTAATATTGGATTTGTTTCCGAATCCAGTCAAGCATAGATTGCCTAATAGTGCACTTGTCAATACATGTAGGATGGTTGATGTTTGGACAGAAGTTATGTAAGTTTATGAAGTTTGTGGGAGTTTTGGAGGAGCAGGTAAGCCAATCTAGGTTAAGGTCCCAGAGTATTATAACTTCCTGGGTGAAACTTGAGGAGGTCCATTCTAGGATGGTTTCAATGTTAGTGAGGTTGTATTCAGGAGGGTGGTAGATGGGTATAATGATAATGGAGTTGTGGGTGTTTTATATCTAGGTGCGTAGTTACAATTTCAGAGTTAGGGAGGTCTGGTGGAGTGAATTTTAGTTGTACTAGATTGAGGGGTCTTTAATCAATCAATACTGACTATACTATACCCATTAGGAAGTATTTCCTCACATTTTTGTATGTGGCTTTAACCAGGTTTTGGTAATTTATAGCTGTATCTGGGGAGTAAAGTGTAACGGCAGCATGAAATTCATGAATTTTGTTGAGAAGGCTCTTAAGGTTGAAATTCTGAGTAGGTCAGAGTTACTACTTTGCAGGTTTGGGTGGTGGGGAGGGAAAACTGCAGTTTTTAGAGGATGAAGTGGGTTGGAGGATGTGGAGAGTGTAGGGCCTGGGTTAGGCTGGATGTCAGACTACAGTTTAATTTGGGTCAGGGAGTGGAGTGGAGTGAAAGGCGTTTTTTAGCTTTGCAAAGAGACTGTAATGTTTGTAAAAGTTGAAAGCAGGGCTATAGGTGTGGAGATATCTAAAAGGGAAAAGAAGAGAAGTACAGGTATTAAAAAGATGTGAAATGTGAACAATGGCTCTGTACTGATTTTAAGGTTCTGTATAATGGGCAGAGTTGGAGAGGGGTTGGTTGTGACATAATAGGAATGATAAAGAGGTGGTATAATATGCTAGGTAAAGCAGACAGTAGGAAAGCAAGTGAGATGATAGGTTTTATCTGAGGCATGGTAAAGATGAGAATAAAGAAGTTATAGAAAGTTGAAGAAAGGGTCGTAAGTGGGTAAATGTATGGTGGAGCAATTTGCGGTACTAGAGGCAGTAGAGCAAGGTCAGGTAAGTAGGTATATAGAGGGGTGTAGAATTGTGATTGCGGTATGACCGTAGGTAATAGTGATAAACAGATTGCAAAGGGAGGCAGCAGAGAAGGATGGGAAGTAGATATACAAGATAGGTGGTGAGAAGGGATGATTAGTATGCGAGAAATAAAACAAAACGTTTGGTAGATACAGGCAATAAGAGAAGAGGTATTGTATTGGACAACAGGTAAGAGGAAGACTAGTAAAGGTGATGTAGTATTTGTGCTACAGAGGTGAGGCCATTAGGGGAGGGGCTTGGTTAGCTATAAAGTACTGGAGACTGTGGGTGGGTGGGAATGGGGATAGGGGAGTGGAGTGAGCCAGAGTGGAGTGAGGGCAGTGGAGCAGGCTAGCACCAAGTCTCAAATCGCAAATGTACAAAGAAACACAATCAGTCACCCACCTAAGGGTGATAAACTGGATAGAAGGTAAAACTATAGAGGAAGCTGTGTCTGGGTATGGTTTAGTGGAGGTTCACTGCCATCCACTAGCTTTCTGCTATGCAAGTAAGTGGTGTTTAATAGAAATGCACATTAATAAAATGGCAAGCTAACAAAAGGACTGGAGAAAGTGAGAGTTAAAAGGCGACTAGCTATAGAAAGTAAGTAGGAAGCTTCATAAATGGCTGAACTAGGCAGAAAGTTACACTGGAAGAGAGTAGGGGCTAAATTACAATAAAAGTGTAGTATTAAGTGAGGAGTATTGGGCGGTTTACGTCCTTTTACAGTAAGCAAAAAAAACCCACCAAACGGAGACTAGCTTATAATTTGATTACAATGCTGATGACCAGAGAAGTCTCTTACTTTAGCTGGCTGATGTGGTTTGCTTTGTGTAGTGAGCTGGCTGATGTGGTTTGCTTTGTGTAGTGAGCCATAGGACCGGAGTACGAAGCAAAATGTTTCAGCTCTCTGAAACCAAAGGTGATTTTGAAGTGCTGGGGAGGTGGTTAGAGGGGTTTGATGTGAAACTCTATGGAGGGGGATGCTCATCCGTAGGGAATAACAGTTTTTCAGATATGCAATTCATATAATTTGTGTGTGTGTAAATACGTAGATTATAGCTGTAGGATATAGATACCTGTATATGTATATAGACCGAGATATAGACAGATTTTTATATATATATATATATATATATATATATATATATATATATATATGTTTATATTTTTTATTTATTTATTTACATTTGTTAACCGGGAGAGTCCGTAGAGTCCGACTGGACACGGGTCCGTTTTCAGCGGAGGCCTGGGGAGAAAAGCTCCACATTAAGTATTATTTGCATTATAAAGTTAAAAAACATAGCATTTAAATATAAACATTAGTCCAGTTAAGGATGCAAGACAAGAAGAAAACAGATGTAAACCAGCTGTAGAGCATAGTACAATTTTAAAATATGGTGACATACTAAACATGGTTAAAATGTAGTTGATTCATCAGTGAACAATTGATACAAACTGTTTTTGAGGTACATAACAGCCATTAGCAGTTGTTGCTACAAGAAGTTAGTAGTATGTGGTAGGTAGCTGGGAACATTAGTAAGCCAAGCTTGCTAAGAGTAGGTTGTTGATAGGGGCTGAGAGAGGTAGTGGGTGGGGGGAGTGGATGGTATTAGAGGGGGGGTGTTGCAAGGGCATATCTGGCAAGTTTTGAAGTGTGATTTTTAGTAAGGATTTAAAGTGGGTGTAAGAAGTTAGAGGTAATTGAGGATGGGAGGGAGTTCCAGAGTTTGGCTATAGTGCAGGAGAATAATGCTTCTCCAGCAGAGTTAATGACTGTTGTGACCTGTAGGAGGTTTTTGTGGCTGGATCTTAGTGGTCTCGTGGTTATGTAGGGTTGGAGTAGATTCTGGAGGGATGGGACTTTTAGTGGTTGGTTTATTAGTTTGTGGGTGAGTGTGAGTTGGTACCATTGAAGGAGGTGGGGGAGCTCTAGCCAGCCCAGTTCTGCTAGTGAGAGACAGTGGTGAGTAGGGTAGGAAGCCCTTGTGGTGAATTTGGTGATTTTGTTGTAGCAGGTTTCGAGTTTATTTAGATCACATTGTCTAAGGTTAGTAAATACTGGAGAGGCATAGAGTAGGGTAGAGAAAAGATGAGAACTTGCTACTGAAATTTTAGCTGCTTTGGTAAGTAGTTGCTGATTTCTATATAATGCTCCTAGCTTTTTGTACACTTTTTTAATGGTCATGGAAATGTGAATGTCAAAGTTCAGTGCTACTGAAATTTTAGCTGCTTTGGTAAGTAGTTGCTGATTTCTATATAATGCTCCTAGCTTTTTGTACACTTTTAATGGTCATGGAAATGTGAATGTCAAAGTTCAGTGCTACTGAAATTTTAGCTGCTTTGGTAAGTAGTTGCTGATTTCTATATAATGCTCCTAGCTTTTTGTACA
>NC_056734.1:135595611-135600611 GCF_019279795.1 Protopterus annectens
CACCCTTCAACAGATTCAGTCATTCCCCTGCTAATTATTACTGTTCTCCACTAGGTGGCAATCTCTGCCTATACAACCCCTAGCCTCTTGGCGCTCTCCCTACTGGTTTCTAGTATCACTCTGAGCTAGCAGAACTTCATCTTCACTAAATTATTTGTTCCTACTGGTTTCTAGTATCTCACTAAGAGCTAGCTGACATTAAATTATACACATTCTTTTTCTCTACAATACCCTCCTGAAATGTCAACCTACTCTACCTTGCCTGGCACCTGCAGTTAAAATCCTTCTACTATAGCTATCAAACTACACTTGGCTGATACTTTTCCTGATGCACTCACCTCTTTAGCTCTTCCCGCTCCATGTGCCCTGTGGGCTCACTACGCTCCCCTACCCTGCCCCCAATTCCCACCCACCCCCAGTGCTGTCTACTTTATTCTCCCATTACCACACCCCCACAGCCCAATTAGCAAATACCTTTCCTCTGCTCTTTACCTCTCCCACATAAATCCTTCCCTCATACACTCCTACACTATCTTTTAAAGTCAATATTTCTCACTCGTTATAATCCTTACCTCCCCATCTCTTCTCTAATGTGTTCTCTTTAAGTCACCTCTACTCCCATACCCCCCTACTTCTTCTCTTCTTAATTCCCTTACACCAAGCTACCTCTTATTCCTCCCATGCATGCCTTATACTTCCAACAAAAGCTACCTCCATACAAATTCTCCCCTATCCTCATTCTGCCTTTCATTTCCACTCTATCTCACCTTCCCTCATTCATACAAATCCTCTGCTCCTATTCCATCCTAAAATCTTCTCTTCTAAAGCCAAGATAATATCTCCTACTCTAATTTATAACCTTCCCAAACCTACACCTTTACAAACCTAAATGCCAATAGGATGTCTCCCTCTTCCTACTAATGCTAGCAGGTGATATCCACCCTAATCCTGGCCCCATTACATGTAACAACTCCAATAATCCCACAAACATCTCCACCCCACATAATACCCTAAGGATGTTTACAATTAATGCTCAAAGTCTTACTAATAAATCTCACCTATTTCACTCATGGCTAAGCCATAACCAACCTGATATCCTAGCTACATCTGAAACCTGGCTCAAACCTTCCATCTCTGATTCAGAAATCCTGTCCCAAGGTTTTCACTTTCTCAGAAATGACAGAATTAATAAAAAAGGTGGCGGCTCTGCCCTAGTATATTCCAATCTTCTCACCTTAATACCTCTCCAAATTCCAATCCTACAATTCCAGAACACTGAACTATAACCGCTGGACTGCTAAAATTAAACAGGCACAAAAATATCTGCTTCATTGCCCTCTGTCCTCTCGGGGAAATAATATATCAATACTAGAAGAAATTCTCCTATGGGCTTCCACAAAAATCAACTATGAAACTTGCATCTTAGGAGATGTAAATATTGATTGGAACAAACTCAACTGCCTCTCCCCCTCCCTATCCATCAGTCTCTGCAATTTCACTCAGACTATCCTCACTATATCACCCGACCTAACAAAAATGATCCACCTTAGACTGGATTCTTGTCTCTAACCCTAACAGAATAACCAACTCTGGCACAATTCCTGATGCCATTAGTGACAATCTCCCTGCCTTTATCCATCGCTCTACTACCTCTTCCCCTTACCAGTATCAATATATCCAAACTCCCAACCTTAGCAACTTCAACCCCATTACCTTCTCTAATTTAATTTATTCAAACAAATAAATGAGCTGGCACATGCTAAACTCCCTACCCCCTTGATAAAGCTATAGACCATTTCAACACGGTCTTCCTTGATACTTTAAACTCCGTAGCTCCCCCAAGAAATAAAAGTATCAAATATAATACAGCTCCTTGGCTTACTAAAGAGACCAAACAAATTATGCACCAAAGGGACAAACTATGGAAACTTCACCAAAAAACTAACCTGCCCAACGCATTACTTCAATACAAACAGCTCCGCAACCTTGCTAAACAGCTAATCAACAAAGACCAAAAAATCTACTACACTAAGCTCCATTCTAACAACCGTAATAATCCTAGACAATTCTGGAAGTCTATAAACTCACTTCTTCATCCAGGCTCAAAAACTAGTCCCTGCCCCAACCCTAGCAAAAATGACCTTGAACTAGGCTCTGAATTTAATTCTTTCTTCATCAAAACCATTTCTGCCCTCACTAAATCCTTTCCCAACAATAACCCAGCTAATCCTCACCCTCCCCAGCCAATCCCACCAAACAACCATCCTTCTCTATTTGAGCTCAAACCTGTCTCTACAACTCTCATAAATAAACACCTATCCAAACTCAAACCTTGCTCTAATGCACACAACAACATCCCCTCATCCTTTCTAAACCTTGCCGCAGATGGGATCGCTCTCCCAATCAGTATCATTATAAACGGATCAATAAAAGAATCCTACGTCCCCAAACTTTGGCACTCAGCCTTCATCCTCCCTCTCCACAATGGAGGAAAAAATACCTGCATCTCAAACTTCCGCCCTATTGTCTTACACTCCCCTATCTCTAAAATCCTTGAAAGTACATCCACCTCCAACTTATGCCATTCCTCACCCAAAATAACCTCCTCACACCCACCCAGCATGGCTTCCAGCCTGGCCACAGGACCAACATGGCCCTAATCTCTTTCTTGGATACCGTTAATAAAGCCAGAGACTCAGGGCAGCTAGTATCTACTGTTCTACTCTTATCCGTCCAAGGCTTTTGACACCATCTCCCGCAACCATCTTCTTTACCATCTCTCTAACCTTCACATCTCACCAAAAACTCTTTCCTGGTTCTCTAGCTACCTATCAGGCAGATCTCAGATTGTCAAATGGAAAAACACAATCTCTTCCTTCTTACCCACCCCCACTGTTGTCCCACAGGGATCCATCCTTGGTCCTATGCTATTTAACATCTTCATCAATAACTTCCACCCACACTGCTATTCCTGACACCAAAATCATTCAATATGCAGATGACTCTAACCTAATCTGCTCTGCCTCAAGCCTCCCTGAACTGCTGTCTAAAACCCAAACTGCCTTCTCCAAAACTGAAAACTGGATGCACCAAAACCACCTCTCTCTTAATGCTAGCAAATTCAAAATTCTTCTATTCTCACCCTCTAAGAACTACTACTTCAATAAAAGCAACTTCAAAATCCTCAGCCAACCAAACACACCTATAGAAGTCATCCTCAGCCAACCAAACACACCTATAGAAGTAGTCCTTTCCACTAAACTTCTCGGCCTAATTGTTGATGAACAACTAAAGTTTGATATACGTGTACAACAAAACAGTAAAAAAAACCCGCCAAAAGCTAGGTATGTTGTATAGGGACAACCACTTTCTCTCTAACGCAACAAGGCACACTCTGGCCTCTACTTTTCTCCTTCCTTAGTATATGGTGCTCCTCTCCTAACCAACCTGTCTTCCTCTACCATCTCTAAACTAGAAAGCTGCTACAATAAAATCGCTAAATTTGCCTCCATAACCAAAAACTCCACTCATCACTGCCTCACCCTACAATCCCTGAACTGGCTAGAACTACCAAACCACCTAGATTACCTACAACTCTCCATAGCACACCCACTCATATTTTATCCTACTAAATGCCCCGCTCTAATATCCTTCCACCTTATATTCCCAACAGAGCCCTTAGATCTGAACATCAGAACTTAATTTCTATCCACAAACCTAAACATCCGGCCGGCCAGCTGCTCCTCTCATATGCCCTTGGCAACAAGTGGGACTCACTTCCTTCCCCACTAAGAACCACCCCAAACACTGAAAATATCAAGGCCCTACTTTTCAAACACCTGTCTACTAAGCAGAAATGCCCCTGCCTCCTTCCTACTTGATCTGGGATCACTTCTAATACGAGAGTCTCCTCATTCTCATGCATTTGTCCTATCCTCCTCCTATAGACATATTCCTACAACTATATCTATCTCTCCCTGCAGTCTCCTGCAGCTTTATCCCTATACTTATCTACTTCTACCCCTAGAGCTATATTTGCTCACCAAAACTGGTAAATACCTAATCCTTCTAGTCCTACAGCTATACTTGCTCAACAAAACTTGTAAATACTACACAATCCTTCTACTCCCATAACTATACCTGCTCAACAAAACATGTAAATATTGAGCACTAATTTCTATCCCTAATACTTTTTCACTCAAAGCGCCACCACTATTTCTCCTTCCTACATCCTTAACTATCTGTTTAGGAATCTCTAAGAATTACTGCTTTACTATGCAAATGTAATAACCATAACTTAATGTAAAAAAAAAAAATTTAATCAATTTCAATATGAATTGTACCCTCATACTGTCCTGTATTCCTTGAAATTGTACTCTGTAAACTGTTTAATGCTTTCTAAATTCCTGATTGTGTTGAAATCCTGTATGTAATATTTTTTTTATGCATTTTCGGAGCTTTTCTCTCCGGGCATCCACTGAAAATGGGCCATGTTGACCCAGTGGACTTCCCCGGTAATCAAACTGGAATAAATAAATAAATTTTAGCTTGGTCTGGATGTTTTTCTGTGTAAGAAAGGGCTTCCATCTTGCAACCCTACCCCATACCGCAGACATATGGAGAATATGGGAGATGATTGTCACTTGTAGTACACAACCAGTACTTGCCAGAAATTCCTGCAGCTCCTTCAGTGTTGCTGTAGGCATCAGTTTTAGGGAGATGTCTTTTTGATGACTATTTTCACTTGTGTTCCATGGTATATCCAATGCTGTGGAAATTTCTTTGTACCCTTCTCCTGACTGATGCCTTTCAACAATGTGATCCCTTTGATGCTTTGTAAGCTCTCTGTGAACCATGGCTTTTGCTGTAGCAGGCAACCGAGTAAATGTCAGGAATATTCTGCTAGGACACCTGATCTTTATTTGGGGTTAATCACAGTCTCTTTAATTGATAGCAGGTGTGTACCCAAGAAGACTGAATGCAGTAATTAAATCAAAACG
>NC_056734.1:135603111-135618111 GCF_019279795.1 Protopterus annectens
GCAGCACCTTTGGGAGGAAGGTTGGCACTCTTCAAAGAAAAATTGGAATTTGATTACCCAGGACAGATATATATATATATATATATATGTATATATAGGGTTCATATTTATTTATACATTGCCTCTCAGCTGGGTGCATGCTAGACGCCTCCTCACAAAGAATAGAGGCTCACAAACAAATTCTCTGCTGCTGCAAACAGGGGCCATACAGCCGGGGTCCTCTCAGCTGTAGGCAGTAGGCCTAGGAATTTTATTCACTTCGTTCTAGTAACAAAGAAGGGGAACACGTGGAGCATTCAATTTTGGATTTGTCTATCCTCAACACTTCTATTCTGACATTCTGCTCAAAATGTTGACGCATAAATAGCTTACCTCTGCTGGGCGTAAAGATCACTGATGGTGACTCTGGATCTCACAGCTTACCTTCATGTTCCTATCAGGCTGCTGCAGTGGTGCCATTCATGCTGAGCTGGGACTTCTCATTACTCAGTTCCTCTGTGATTGCCTTATTTCACCCATCAAGCTTCAGAGTGTTCACAAAGGTCTCTGCCTCCAATATATATATATATATATATATATGTATGTATATATGTATCAATATATATGCAATATGTGATAGCGTTATATATATGTGGCTGTATATATATATATATGTACCTACTATATATATATATATATATATGTATATATATATGTATATATATATATATATATATATATATATACCTTGTTATATATATTTGAGCAGAACTAAAGGTTCAGCAGTCTCAGCAGTTTGTTTCTTTTGCTTTGGGTTCTCAGGGCAAGCCTGTGTCAAAACAAACTATTTCTATATATATATATATGTATATATATATATTCCCATCATGGTAAGGAGGTTCCAGCTGGGATTGGGCCTCATTCCACTAGAGCTACTGCCACTTCTACAGCTTTTTAGGGGAGTGGCAACTAAAAGATATTGGAGGCAGCTACTTGGAGTTCGAGTGCATACTGCTCTTAAGCATTATCACCTTCCACTTTACTCTAAATCTAGGGCTGGCTTTGCCACTGCTATTTTACAGGGCATTTTGGCAGCTCCTACTTCTTCTCGTTTACCCTCCTCCTTACCTCTGCTTTGAAGTTCTACCCAGAGTGTAGGGACTGCAGCAATGTGATATGAATATATATATGTATGTATATATATATATATATATATATATATATATATATATATATACCTCCCTCCTTCCCTCTCTGTTGTTAGAGGCGATTTCGTGGGGTTTGGGTTGTAAATATTGTATATATTATATATATATATATATATATATATGATTAATCCAATTTTCTGAATCTTCCTATGCTACTGCAGCAAAACAAGATCTTGTAATTGGGTAGGTAACTGTGCAAGGGTGGTTAGAGATTTGTTTTTGCTGTCTTTTGGTTTTGACCTTTCTATTTAGGTCTTCTGACATCTGGGGCAAGAAACATTATAGTGAGGATATAACGCCGGGTCGCATTTGTACCAAGACGTCCTGACCTGTTGTCTTTGAGCGCCGAGGATATCCCTAATACTTTGATAGTCAGCACCGATATTCGGGGAGCCAGCTGACTACCCAAGTGTAAGGACTGCAGCAATGTCTTGAACAGCGGACTACATTAACTTGGCCCTAAAACTGTGGTTTCCAGCTTAAGTGATATCACGTCTAAAAATACAGTTTTAATTCAAAAATTTACTTCATAAAACAGTGGTGCACAGTTGGCCATCTGTGAGTGGGGTAGCCATTCAGAAAATGAAATACCGCTTATGTTTGGATGGTTTTGTATGTGAAGAATTATAAGGTAAAAAATAGAACTCTTAATGTTTTAAATTTTTGGATAGTTTGTCTAGATGTTTTGGAAGTGTGTTTGGGTCCTATTACTCAATTCTTTTAGATCTGACTTTTATCAGTTTATCTCTGTGTGTTTATCATGGAAACTGTGCCTAAAAGGAAGTATTCCGGCCATGGAATGAAGAGGTGTCTGAAAGATATCTTGCATTGTCTAGGTTCAGACACCCTGATAATGAGATTTTTAGCCAACCGATGTGGAAGCATTGAATACATGTGGAAACCCCTTCCCTCCCCCATTGCCATATTATAAGTGGGTCACTAAGATTTTCTTTCATGGTGTTTTGTCATCACAGGTGTCAACTAGCAAGTCCCTCCCTCAGGGGAATTTAACATTATTTTAGAGAGGTAATCATTCAGGGAGCAATGTTGGTTTTATGCGCAATTCACCAGTGTACCAGCTATGAGGGCATTTATGACAACCTTGCCTCCATCCTTTGGTTGAAGAATAAGCATTGTGCATCACTGTGGTGGCTCATGTCCTCCCATTACGTGTGCACACTTCTATGCACTTGTGATGAAGACTACCAACTTTTGGTGGCTTAGTGAGCTAAATACCAGCCCCTGGTTCAGTATTTGCATTGCCGTTCTTCCTTTGAAGGTCTTCAGTACCATGCAGCTATCTGTACACTACCTCCTTCGGGCATGCTTGTCCTCCCTTTCTAGTTCTGTCAAGCATTTGACCTGTAATTGAATTTGAATTGCTTGGGCTGTAGTCAGGGCTTTATCCCTCTCTTCCAGCAGAAGTAGCTGACTAAAAAAGATTAATAAAGCCAAATTCACCTCCGTGACTTGAGTTCTCAAGCAATGTCAGAAACTAGGTGGTAGAAATGTGAAATCCTATATGCAAGATAGCTCACTGACTAAAAAACTTCCTTTTGGATCAATCTGAAATTTTAATCTCAAACTGGACTATTCGTCTGAAATGTACTTACTCTAGTTTTATTGTTCCAGTAATCGTAGGCCCCCCCCCCACACGCACACACACACGCACACAGTGATCGAGCAATTCCTTGGCAGCATCAGCATTTCCTGAAAGGTTTCTGTACCTCTCCACCATACCTCTGAAACTCTTAGCACAAGAAATCTGGACACAGCCATAAATAAAGGGGGAGGAAAGGAAGAAAAATAGGGACAGATTTTAAATATTGCTCTTAGAAACTTGCTCAAATAACACTGTTTTTGATAGCATGCATTTTAGACACACACAAAGTTACCTGTCAACTTTATAGATTTTTCCAGCACCCGGACATAACCAGACAGTATCATTAAAATCTATTTTCAAGTATAAACATGTGTGCTTGCATTGAATATGCTTGTTCTTTACGGATTTTGTTTGCCATAATTGATGATGTTTTTTATTGGCTGTTTCTTCTGTAATGTATTTAAGGAAGATGTTATCTATAAGTTTTTTTACACTGATTAAGGGTTGTTGATCCCGAAAGTTTTGTTGTTTTATTAAGCATTCATTTTAATTTTGCGTTGCTGAGTTCATTTTTATTCTTATTCATAACTGTACATATTTTCACAGAATGTCCTGATTTTGCCTCATATTTTTGGTCTGTTTCTCATAAAATTGTGGATTTTTGGCAAATCACTAACATTATTTAGGGCTAACTAACATCAGGAAATATAGACAGACATTTGAGTTTCATGCAAAACCTGTTCTGTCATCTTTCTAAGTTTGTAAGAGTCATGTTTTAAAAAGTGTTCCTATTTTTGGGGCTTTGTCTCCCCATTATTTATGGGTTTGTCCAGATTTCTTGCTCTAAGAGGATGAAAGGTATGACACACATGCACAAAGCGATCCCAATACAATAAATTCTCAACAAAGGAACAAAAATAGGGACAGATTTTAAGTATCTCAACTTTGTTCCTGTATATAGTATAGTAACTATATATAAAACTTAATATGCTGTGTTATCTTCATTTTACGTGTCAAATACGTTTTGTGGCTCCATATGTGTTTTATTTGGTAGGAGAAGTGTCAAAGTTACTCTTTTGATAGTGAAGGTTGCAGACCCCTGTACTAAAAGAACATGAGAGCCCAACAAAGAGTACCTTTTGTATGGCTAATAATCCATAAACTGTAACTGAAATTACTGCAGCCATCATTTCACGGTTAATGAGTTGGGGGGAGGTGAGATGCTTGTAACTTAAAGAGCAGCAGTTACAAGTGTGTGTGTGTGTGTGTGTGTGTGTGTGTGTGTGTGTGTGTGTGTGTGGGCATGCACTTCCATCTTGGCAACTGTTGAAATGTATTACTGTAGCTATTGCCTGTTTGCATACAGCTTAGATGTCTGATTGCGATCAGTCAACAAAGGTGTTATATCTGTACATGAACCTGCCTATACAGGGAAGGGAGGGAATTTATAGTGGTTGCACACTGTCTCTGATAACAATGATCTAAATATATTACAACTGTGGTTTATGTATTTGACGACTATTGCAATACTACCTGAATACTTCTGTCTGTTTATTTTAACTATTCTTGGACTAGGTTCCTTTTAAAGTGTTGTGTTCTGACCCTGGAAAAGTTGTTTGGTGTATTATCTTTAAAAGTCCATGCAGCTCTGCTTATCCTAGCTATTTGTCTGTGTTATGAAGGGGTTTTAGAATTCCTAGTAGTACCTGATAAGTACTGGAATCATTATATGTTTTGATAAACAGAGTTTTGTGATTTCCTGCTGAGGTAAAACATGCAACTGTGTCTGTGAAAACACTTTGCTTGTGCTCTCTAGCTCATGTATTGTTTGCCTCACTACCTTTTTCTTACTTTCTACATGTACCAGCCATGTTGATTCCTGCACGTCCCTGCACTAGACCACCTGAATGTACCCTGCTGGACACCTAAGAAAATAGTCCAAAGTTGAGAATTAACCTACCAGCTCCCTGAGAGACTTTTCCTTGATAAGACAGTGAAAGTATGTGTTGTTTATAGCTACTAGAATAATTGTAATAATAATAATATTTTATAGATACTGCTAGGTTAGGCAAGCTTTCCAGTCAAGTTAGCCAGCAGCCAAATCCCCCCTCCCCATTTAGCATTTTAAATAACTCTTACTTCCAGCTTATACCCTCTTTATCTCAAACTAGTTTATCTCCCCCTCTCCCTTAGCCTGACATCCCCTTTAGGGGACCTATTTGCTGCAATAAAGTGGCTGGCCACTAGGTGGCGGCTTAATATAAGCTTTCTGTCTATTAATTTCTTCACCTATTCTTAACCATATCTGCCTAACTTGTTCCCAGTTTTCTTCTGACTTACTGTTTTACTATCTCTCTTTTGTCCTAAGGTATTTTAAATCACATTCTATTCCTCTAACATCCTAAGTCTATTCTTGCTAGCCTCTTAACTTTCTTTTACACTCTCTTACTTTCAGACTTACCTGCAGACTTTCATACTGCACTGATTGTCATCCTTGACAGTCTACTCTCTTGTCTCTACCTGCTCCGTTCGCCCTGCGGGCTCACTCCGCTCCCCTACCCTGCCACCAATTCTCACCCGCCCCCAGTGCTCCTACATTTATTTCTCTAAAGCCACACCCCCATTACATCTACTCCAATCAAGCAGATCATATCATTACCACTCCCAACCCCCCTTATCACAACACACTCACTGTTACTTTACCTCCCATTCCTCCTTGTTACAACACCCTACCTATTGATATATCTCCTTACCTGCTTACAAAACCCTACCTCCCATTCTTTTCCCACTTCTCAATCCAATATAATGTCTATATCAACCATCCCATACCATTTACAACTATTACTCTTGCTATCACTTTTACCTCCTCTAAGCACTGCCCATCTCCTAACCTCTTATGAACAACCACTATACTCTACCCTTCTCTTCCCCTCCAAACACACTTCAACACCACCATTAGCTATCTCTCCAAACTTCCTAAACTTCATATCCAAACCCAGCTACCTACTAGCAAAATATCATAGACTAGCACACATCAAGTATACCAACCTAAATACTAGAAAATTATTTGATTGATTTATTATTGTAAGCCTCTCCACCCTAAACACATAACACACCTCTGTTCCTTACTAGACGGGAACATTCATCCTAACTATACCCTTTCCACTGCAAACTGCAACCCAAATAAAACTAGTACCCTAGCCCCTACCAAACCTTCTAACTCACTCTCTATAGCACATCTCAATATACGCAGCATTAGCAATAAAACTGCTCAACTACATGCCCTTCTAGATGTCCACCTCTCTGACATCCTATGTTTATCTGAAACTTGGCTAAAGCCTACTGTTTAAGACAATGAAGTCACACCACCTGGTTACAATATCATTAGACTAGACTGCACAGCCAAAAAGGAAGGAGGGGTAGCAATACTCTATAAAGCAGAGCTACAAGTTAGCACTGTAAATCTTAGCCCACCTTTAGACAATAGTGCTGAAATACTTATCTCTAAATTTCAGGTCAACTCATGTAAAGCCATAAATATTATCTGTATATATCTTTCTCCAGGAAATAACATTAATACACTTGAAAATATCCTTAACTGGCTTTCTATTAATATCCTGCAAGAAACCATACTCCTAGGAGACTTTAATATCGACTGGAAGTCCTATAGTAATACACACCCCACCACCCATATTAACCTATATGGCTTTTCACAAACTATTAACTCCCCTACCAGAACTAATAGACCCAACAACAAAGAAAGTACCTTGGACCGAATACTTACTAATAGTCCTCATCAAACTTACAAAGTAAGAACCCTCCCAGATCACCTAAGTGACCATTCACTAACTTATATTATCAGACATAAAACCAAACTAACTTACCCTAACACTTTCAGAACAGTACGTACCAAAAAGCAATTTAACCCAGAACTCTTCCAAACAGAACTCAAGCAATGTAATTGGTCACCACTAAAATCTCTCCCACTCAATGAAGCAGTAGAATACTCCAATTCCACATTCTTAGCCATCCTGGACCACCACGCCCCAACACGCTCTGTTAAAAATAAAGCTAAACCAGCCCCTTGGCTCTCTAATACTTTCTAGGCAAAAAATCCTTCTCAGAAACAAATCCTGGGCAAAATGGCATACTACTAAGAATCCTACAGATCACCAAACCTTTAGGCAACATAGAAATAATACAAAAAAGCTATCCTGTTGGACAAAAATAACTTTTACCTCCAATTACAGCAAACCACAAAAGTTTTGGACTAGCATTAACAAACTTCTATACCCAGGTCAATCTATCACTCCCAACCCACTAGGCTCTAACCCTGAGAATCCCACACATACTGCAAATGCCTTCAATTCTTTCTTCACAGATGCCATCCAAACTCTTGCTAGCCATCTATCTCCTGATACCTCAAATCTGCCTACTTCTACTACAAACCCATCCCCATAATTTCATTTACAACTAGTGTCTACTTCCTTTATTTGCTCCCTTCTCCAAAAATTAAAACCTACCCACCCTCTCAGCTGACCAACTCCTGGCAGAATTACTGCAAAAAGGAGCTAAAGCCATTGCCTATCCCATTTCCATTCTGATCAACAGAACCATAAGTGAATGAACTGTCCCATCTATCTGGAAAATTTCTCACCTCATCCCACTGCATAAAGGTGGGAACTCCAATGACTTCTCTAACTTTCGTCCTATAGCTCTGCTATCTCCTTTTGCAAAAATTAATGGAGAAGTGCATCCATAAGCAGCTACTTAACCACCTTCTCCAATAACAACTTACTTGCCAGCTGTCAGCATGGATTCAGACCTTTCCCCAGTACCACCACTGCCCTGCTATCCTTCACAGACTGCATTCTTTCCTCTGCAGTCTTCATTGATTTATCTATAGCTTTTGATATGGTTAATCACCAACTCCTTTTACACATACTAAAATCCCTTTCACTCAATCCTCTAGCCATAAATTGGTTCAAATCTTGCCTAGAAAACAGACCGGCTGTACTCTGGCAAAATAAACTATCTAATCACCTTCCCATTTCCCTTGGTGTTCCGCATGGCTCCATATTAGGTCCAATCCTATTTTCCATTTATATTTAATGACCTTCAAGCAGCAATTCCACACAGACCTCTCAACTGTCCCAGATTACTCGGTTTTTACTGAGTTTTGGGGTCCAGATAAAGGGGTGCCACGATTCCCGAGTGGCATCCCTTCAATTCCGATTTATTCGCGCTGTTTTTTTATTTTTTTAATTTTCGCGCTTTGTGAGCTGACGTCATCACGTGCGCAATGACGTCAGCTCCACCAGCCTGTCTGACTTCAGCTCGTACTTATCACATACCACATATTTCCAGCTCTGGTTCAAATGCTTTTGCAAGTGGCAATCACCAGAGCCGGAAATGTTTTCGCTGGCTGGATGATGTATCTATTTAGTTAGTAAAGAAGAGCCGGAAAGGATTTCGCTGGCTGGATGATGGATCTATTTAGTTTAGTAAAGAAGAGTCGGAAAGGATTTCGCTGGCTGGATCTATTTAATTAACAGAGAAGATGCTCGAGGAAAGGAGTTTGGAAACACTGGCTGGATTATTTATTTAGAAGATGTTCGCGAGCTGGGATTTTCTTTAGAAGAAGACGGACGCTCGCTGGATGTAATAATTAGGTAAGGTGTGTGTGTGTGTGTGTGTGTGTGTGTGTGTGTGTGTGTGTGTGTGTGTGTGTGTGTGTGTGTGTGTAGACTGATTCTCTGCATAGAATTTATACTGCGCTGTGCAAAAAATGTGAATAGGAAGTTGAGAGAATCTGTGATTGATTGTTTCAAATACAAACAAGAAAGTGATGACAAATGCGTTACACAAGCTTATACAAGTTAAAGGGGTTGATCATATGTCTGAATTGTATTAGAAGAATTAAAGCTAGATGGCAGAGGTAGTAATATACGAGGTAAAACTAAACATTTAGAATATAAGTGGATCAGTACTTTTAGAGCGGACTAGGACCTGGTTTACATTGGGCTGTCTGCTTAATACCTATCTTTAAGCAAAGCGGCTTAAGAAGACAATTTATGAATTGCTTGTTAATTAATTATGTCGTGGTAAATGTGTATAAAAGGATGTGCTTTGTAAGCGACTGTTTTTAACACATGAGAAAGTTGCAATGCGAAGGCTCTGAGGGCTTGTGTTTTTTATATGCGTCCTTGTTAACATTAAATACTTGTGGTTTTCTTGAGCCATTTTTTCTGTTTAATTTCCTGACTGGTATACGGCCCAAGGACTTATCTGCTTTGACTTGCATTTTTGGGGCTGCTGTGTGGCAGCAGCACTAACAGTTACACTTTAGTTAACAAAAATAGACATAAAAAAAGATATATCCTGTACACCAGCCCTAATTTACATGTAGTTAATAACACTTATTTATGCTGCACTTTTTAGGTAAGTCAGAAGTTAAATTCCTATTGTTATAAACTATATTCTAGATCTTTAAGTCACATGCACAGATAGTGAAAAGGATTTACCTCAGTACTGAGATTGTCATAATGCATCATGTAATTTCAAAATGTAAAAATTAAAAAAAACTGCATCATGTAATTTCAAAATGTAAAAATTAAAAAAACTGCATCATAAGTCTATAGCAAATATTATAAGCACTGCAAATCACAAATTTATTTTTCAATAATCAGCTGACAGCTGTTATGAAAAAATACAATGCTTGTCAAGTATGCTTTATAAATGCTTCCCACACTCATGAAAAGTGTATGGGTGGCTGTGTGTGTGTGTGTGTGTGTGTGTGTGTGTGTGTGTGTGTGTGTGTGTGTGTGTGTGTGTGTGTGTGTGAAAATGCCCCCCATTGGTGGCTAGAGATACTCAGGCTCAAACCCTGTACCTTGGGTACAGAAGAGCCTAAAGTCCCTAACCACAACCAGTTGTGAGCTTTGTCCAGGTTTTTTGTGCTAAGAGGTTGACAGCTATGGTGAGAAGTGAGAAATTAATTCTCTAAATGATAGCCATTAAGTTTCAGTCTTCCTATTTTTCAGGAAGTTGCTGATTTGGCATAGTGCTATGTTGCTCTGACTGTAGTGCATAGGTTCCAGACTTGCCAGTGAAATGCATGGTGGTAACACAACATGTTATTCTAGCAACTTTACAAAATTATACAAGCAATGTTTAAAATGTGTTCCTGGTTTTTTACCGTTTGCCCCCCCCCCAAAAAAAAATGAAATTAAAAATAAGTGCGAGAAGCTGTGCAAGATGCCTATGGCTTACACTACTGTCATTCTATTTATAGTGCGGGTGTGAAAGTAAACTTTTATGATGGAAATTTTCTGAATTGGGCAGTTTTGTCATTATTGGTTCATGCATTTTGTTTCATTGCCTACAGTACAACCTACTGGAAAAATGTTCAAACAATAAATTTAAAATGCTATCTGTCTAACAAGTGTGTTGTATTATACAAGTAATATAATTTAATAGTCACAAAGGTGTATCAAAGAATACATGTATGTTTCTTGTTTTGTGTGCAAGGGGCCAATGATTTGAAAACAGCCCAAAGATAATCTTTATCCAGCAGTGGCCAGATGCATTTTCTTTGGATGTGGTGTGGGTTTCAAAGCTGTTAAAATGAATATGAGTTTCAAGGACAGAGAAGTTTTAATGCCAAGTCTATTTTCATTGCGAGACAGTATTGCTTTATTTACCAGATGCCTATTAGTGTTTGTGCATTGTGTTGTAAAAATAAAATCCAAATCATTGTAGAAGTGAAGCAGTATGCACACATTAGTGTTTATGGTAAATGGGGCGAAATAGCCAGGTAATGGGACATTGGAATGGCTGCAGGAGGACTCTGGTGCCATATTGTGGTAGTCTGTTCTTCAGTTTGCATTTAAAAGTTGGTATCCCAGAATTCCATGGGAGTGGGTGGGGTTACGTAATTGTGTACGCAAATTAGATGTTAATCAGCCTACAAATTTGTACCTATTTTTCATGAGCCTTGTCCAGATTTTTGATGTTTCCAGGTTGAGAGGTATGATTCCACACACCACCTGCATTCAATATGCAGATGACTCTACTACAATCTGTTCAGCCACTTCTGAAACTCGACTTCAGTCTCCTACCCAAAAAGCATTCAGTACTGTAGAACAATGGTTCTCAGACCACTGCCTCCTCCTAAACCCCAAAAAAACTAAACTGTTACTCTTCACACCAACCCGAAAGTCCACCCCTATACATTTCACACTCGCATCTAATAATGGTACTCTTATTTCTCCCGACCTAACCATTAAACTCTTAGGAATAACAGTAGATAACAACCTCAACTTTGATACTCGTATAAACAGCACAATAAAATCAGTCAACAAAAAAACTGGGATCCCTTTATAGAATCAAACCCTTTCTTACACCAGTAGCTAGACCGCTATAGCCAGAACTCGCTTATCTCCACTCTACTCTACTCTATGCTTCACCTATATATATACTCTTGTTGTTTGTCTTTTGGCTTTTCATGGTTAGGGGTCGCCACAGTGGAACTCCGGTCTGCTTATGATTGGCAGTTGATTTTTATGGTGTCTAGTTTTCAGCCCAGCCTTCAGCGAAGGCATGCCCATTCAACGCATGTCTTTTGACTAATCTTTCTAAAAACAACCTCAACAAACTGGCAACATCCTATAATAATATTGCTAGATTTGCTACAGGCTGTCCTTTCAGAACTCATCACTGTCTTAATCTAAAACAACTAGACTGGCTAGAATTTCTTAACCAGTTTCAATTTCAACAGCTTGCTATAGCCCACAAGACCCTGTATCAACCCACCAACACTCCAATACTCCCTAGCCTCATTACCCCTTACAATAATCTCAAGAACTTAACGCTCCTCAAACTGCTGATCAATACTTCCAGATCCACCAACTCAGCAGGTGACTCCCTGTTCTCTAATAGTGTTGGAAAAGTATGGAATCTACTATCCACTGAACTCGTAACTCAGACTTTGCTTTCACTTTTTAAAAAGAATCTAAAACTATTTCTCAATACACACTGGCTATGCTCCTGTACTAACCCTGACTAACTTTCTTCCTTCACACTAATAATCACTCTACATCTTTATAGTCTTATCCTAAAGAATCAATATACCATGTTATTGCAAATAAAATGTATGTATATAGTACCCTCTCTTGTACAGTACCCTTTGCTGTTATGCTCATTATGAGTGTTGTATTTTGTATTTTTTAATAACAATTTTTTTTATGTAACAATAGCTGCTTTCTTAAGTTTGGTCTGCTACAACTTTCTATATTGAATTTTGTATGTGCCTTGGAGCTTTTCTTCCCGGGCCTCTACTGAAAATGGACATGTATCCAGTTAGACTAACCCGGTCAACAAATGTAAAATAAATAAATTGAATTATAATCTGACATCTAAAGTGTTAATTGTCAAGGTGGACACATTTTTGTGTGCACTTGTATATGGTGTGTGTAAGAGAGACTGTCACTGCATGTATTTGTCTGTACATCTGTGCATGAGTTTACATATGATTGTGGATATATAGATCTGACTAAATGGAGAAAGTACATATCTTCAAAATTAATTTATGCATGCTAGCCAATTTGAAGCATTGGGTACAGGAAATATTTTGCATAGTGTGTCGTAAGTATATAGAATTAAAAAATAATTATATAACTGACAATTTTCTAAGTGCAGTTATACCCTCCATAATGTGTGTGTAAATTTGTAAAACCATCTTTTGTCCAGTTTCCAATAATGCAGATCTACTGTTTTGCATTTGCTGTGAGAAGTAGCAGGAAAAAATTCTCTTGCTCCCAACATCTGGTGTGTGAGACTGGGAAGAGTTGTCCAGCTAGTTGTTTTCTCTGTCTCACAGGTTCAATGAAGTGAATGTTCACTGACTTTTCCATTTGAATAGATGTTCAATTTTTAGTCCGTTTGATGACTTAACAGAGACCCAGCTGTTGACAGTGAGATGAGCAAGGAATCTGTTCAGAATATTATAAACTGCTGATTTCAAACCAAGTTGGCTATTCAGAGAAATTAGTGCTGTAATACTACTAATGCTTGGCTTTTGTGCTGTAGATATGTTATGGCACTAACAAGTGATTCAGATCTGCAAGAGTCCTTGAAATGTTCCCTTTACCAGCCTCTCCAATGCTGTTGCGCAGACAGATGCATACTGAGCGCTCTATCGTGTGCTCTTTTTCTGTCAAGCTTTGCTGTCTTGCTTGCACTTAGTATTTGCAGCATTCACGTGATCCAAAGTACAAAAACAAAGCACATTATGAAAATGCACAAATATACGAACTTGGTTCAAATGTGCTATTATTGTCCTAATGAAATAGAATTGCATAGGGCAGTAATGTAAGCTTATAATGCACAACAAGTAAGGCATCTATTGCAAAATACAAGCATCTGCAGATTCAGTAATTTTATTATCCTTTTTCATTTTGTACACTTAAAGTATAGCTTTTGAGATTACATACTGTTAGGAAAAAAGTTGTCATTTAGTTTTAGTATTTTCTGATTTGCCTTTCAGGAGTTCACTGTTAAAAAAAAAATTACATAAAACTTCCTATAATGTCAGCTGGTAGCGCCTTACAATATTCATATATTTACAGGATGGTGCTGTGGTTGCAGGTGTGTGTGTGTTGGGGGTGGGGGTATTTGGTAGTTATCTGTTGGTCTGTACATCATTAAGCTAAGTGTCTTTGCAGCATTTTATTATGAGTCATAATGGGTGTACCCATTTTGTATAATGGCTTCTAAGGTAGCTAGTAACAACTAAGTTAAGGTATAAAACTTTACAGTACTGATGAAATGAAGCAATGTATTACTTCAAAGTTAATTTGTAGCATCTCTGAGTATATTCTTCTTTGTAAGTCCCTGATTTTATCCTGAAAAATGAACTGGATGGTTTGTATAATGTTGGCATAATGGTTAAGGTGTTTATCTCCCAGTCGCACAAGGTACAGGATTTGAGTCTCACCTTTGTTCACAGTCTGGTTTTTGGCTAGGTGTGTAATAATTTGCAGACCAATTTGCTTAGTGTTCACCTATGAAACTTAGAAATTTAAGTAGGATGAAGCAATGTATGCTGCTCACAGTGGAAAGATATTTGCTCAGTGTACTTGTTTTAGTTACTTTACTACAACTGTTGCAGCATGCAAAATGTCAGAGATCATCGTTTCTTGCCAAGTTAAAATTTTACACGCAATTGTTAATTTATATTTGTTTCTCTTGCAAATGCAGCTTATAATTTTAAGTTGATTCTGTTCAGAATAAATTGATATTTGAAAAATGCAGCATAATGCCTCACACCTCATTACTTGGAGCCGCATTTGGAATTTTTGTCCTTTGTTATGTGAACTTAGTCTTGGCAATTTTAAGATGTATTTCAGCTTAATGATACCAATGCCTATAGTTTCAGAAAATAATTCTTATGTTGTGGAGCTGTACTGCAGTTAAAATTGGGGTGAGGTAACTGGTTCTGCTTTTGCAATTTAATATAATAATAATAATAATAATATAGTAGCTAGTTATAGTTTAGGTTGCCTATATGCTAATCCTGGTAAGAAATGTACACCGATTTTTAAAAAAAAAAAAAAAAATGTGGAGTCTACAAGTATTCTGAGTTCATGGGCAATTTAATTGGTGCAAAGCTTTGTAGATTCTTGGATGAATTGTATGTGTACATAGAAATGCTATATCAAAGTTGGTGCTGTTAGATGAAGAAAAAAGTTCTAAATAAAAATAACATCTGCAGTGCAGTTGTTATGTATGACATTTAATAAAGATATTTTGTTGTTGGTTAATAGCCTATAAACTAATAAATTACTATTATAAAGTCAGATTCCAGTAAGTACACACAGAAATTGATTTTATGTAAATCTGTTTGCTCAGTTAATGTTCTGATTTGCTATATGTAAATAGCTACTGTGGTGAGTATATTTACATTTAGTAGAGTAATTGCTAGTATTAGCTGCAGTGAAGGCTTTTACTATATTTATGAAAATGTCTGAAGTAGCTGAATGAGTGCTTTTTGTAGTTAAAGAAATTGATTATCGGAGAATGTTGAGGTCTTTGGGTTTAATTTGATGAGAAGAATGTATCTTGGTCACACACTTGCTGTCCGGAGTTGGAGATGCTATGCATTTTGAAGGGTTGCACTACTAATTAGAGAGAAGAGTACATGAGGAAGCA
>NC_056734.1:135628111-135635611 GCF_019279795.1 Protopterus annectens
TGTTGGTCCACACCCCGTTACAGTTCCTCCTTCAACTCTACCCCAGAGCTTGGAGTTGGAGTCTTCGGGCATAGTTACTGCTACGGCTGGAGGACGGATACCCCTTCTGTTCCTTCAGCCTCTACTCTTATCTCCTCTTCCTTAGAGGGATTCGTGGTCGGGCTTCCATGGTCTCCTCCGAGGGTGAGTGGCATCGGACCCTTGTCCGAACCCGCTCTTCCCTTGGAGCCTCTGCCTTGGTGAGCTCGGCTCCGACATCTGCCTCGGATGCTTCCCTTCGGTGGTCCCTGGAGTTCCTAGCTCTTGGAGCGGGTTCTCTCGGACCTGCCTGGGAGGGGAGCATTCGAGGTGATGAAGAGTGTACTGGCCACTGGTATCAGTCAGCAGTCTCTTCCCGTAGCTCCTCCCTCTATTGTACCTGTTGACATCTCTGCCACTTCTCTTGCTACAGGACCCAGAGATCCTCTGCCTCAGGTTTCCCATTGGGAATTTCCCCCTCTTCCGAGGATTCTCCTGATGTTTCGCGAGATCCTCCTAGGAAGAGGACTTGTAAGAGGAAGCAGGTAGACTACCGTCAGGCTGTCACGTCGGATACTGACTTTGATGAGTCAGAGGGATCCCTAGATCCCCTCTGAGGATGTCTCCTTTTCAGACATCCTAGAACTACAGAAACAGAAGGGAAACTGGCCCACCAACAATCCCTCTGAGGATGAGTCAGTATACCTAGAGGCGTTTGGATCTCTGCCCTCCACCTCCTGGGTGTCTCCGCCTTTCGACCCCCTTATGCAGGTTATTGCACGAAATGCGTGGACAGCTCCTGACTCTGTAGAGCCAGTCCCTAGGAGGCCTTCTAAATTTATCACTGCCCCTAGTGACAAACAATTCCTTACCAAGGGTGTCCCGCTGATGCCATGGTGGTGGCTGCGCCACCAAAAGGAACTTGCAGATCCTTCCGTGCCCGTCCATCCTCCTAATAAGGACTCTAGGACCATGGATAGGTACGGCAAGCGGATGTTTTCCTCAGCAACCTTTGCTATGCGTTCGCTGAATTATCTTTGTCACTTCACCAGACTCCAGAGAGATATCCTGAAGAAGCTGGGAGAAGTAGTTCAGGATCCTACAGCTGCAGGGGCTCAAGAAAAGATTGCTTCGCAGCTAGGAACCCTCAATTCCATTGCTAACTCCTCCATGCGGCTAATATCTTATGCTGCGGATGGAGCGAGTAGAGCCGCAGGCACAGGTGTGGCTCTTAGACGCCAAGCCTGGATGCGGCTATGTGATTTTAGGATCCCTTTAAGGCGTCCTTCACAAATTCTCCCTTTGATGGGTCAGCTTTGTTTGGCCCTCAGGTGAAGGAGACCTTGACCAGGTGTGAGCAGGACAGCAAGACTCTTTCTGCTGTTGGAGTCCGTTTTTCCACCCCTTCTAGGCCTTATCCCAAAGGACAGAAGGGTGGTAAGATGTGGTTCCGTAAATCCCAAGGAGTCACGCCGGATTCACGTGGTCAGTTTACCCCTAGAGGCAGAGGGGGTAACAACAACAGACGCTGCTCTAGAGGCAGAGGGGGTCCGAAGAACCAGAGAAACAGGGAGCCTCTCCCTGATAAGCCCTTTCAGCATCCCTGAGGTGTTGCCCGGCTGTCCCTCCTTGGAGGCAGCCGGGGGAAGATTATCACTGTACCCAGAAGCCTGGCATTCCCTCACTCAAGACAGATGGGTACAGTCGATCATATCCAAGGGTTACATAATTCCTTTCGAGGAAAGTCCCTTCCCTCAAGTTCCCTTCCAGACGTACCACCCGGTCTAAGGGACATTGCAGAGTTAGAAATCGCAAAACTACTGCAAAAGAGCCATTCAGCCAGTTACAATAGACCATTCAGAGCCGGAATCTACTCAAGGTTCTTTTTGGTCCCCAAAAGACGGGAGACTGGAGACCAATATTGGATCTCAGCAGACTCAAGTCTGTCAGGAAGACAAGATTCGAATGGTCACTCTTCAGTCAATTCTGCCCTTCTTACAGAAGGACAACTGGATGTGCTCAATAGATCTTCAGGATGCGTACTATCACATCAAAATTCACAGACGCCCAGGAGATTTCTCCGCTTCGGCTGGGGTCCAGTCATTTCCAGTTCAGAGCCCTGCCCTTTGGTCTCACTACAGCCCCCAGAGTGTTCACCAAATGCATGGCAGTGGTCACGGCTCACCTGAGACGCCAAGGATTCCAGGTGTTTCCGTATCTCGACGACTGGCTCATGTCAGCCACCACCAGGCATCAGCTTATACAAGCCAGGGATTACACAATAGACCTTTGTTCTCATTTGGGCATCTCAGTCAACTTCGAAAAGTCATCCTTATCGCCCTGCCAGTCTATTACCTTCATAGGCGCAAACTTAAACACTGTTCGGATGTCAGCTACCCTTACAGAACAAAGAGTTTCAGACATTCAGACTCATAAGTCAGGATCATTCTGGCCAGCAAGAAAGTACAGGCCAGAATGGTTCTAAAAGTATTAGGTCTCATGGCTGCGGCCATTACTCTTCTTCCCTGGCTCGATTCTACATGCGCCTCCTTCAGTGGATGCTGTTCACACAGTGGTCATACCAGCAACTCCCAATGCGTCACCAGATTCTGGTGACACAAACATGCAAAGAACATCTTGCTTGGTGGATCACATCGTCTCAGGTTCACCAAGGCAGATGCTTTGTACCTCCGTCCCCGATAGCCACTGTCACCACGGATGCCTCCCTGATCGGGTGGGGGGGTCATTATCAGGGCAGGATGGTTCATGGGACGTGGTAACCGTTCGAGTACCATCTGCACATAAATGTCCTGGAGATGAGAGCAGTGCTTTTAACGTTGCAAGCCCTCAACGACTTTCTTCCCGTAGGGACAGTTGCAGTCCACACAGACAACATGTCTGTAGTTTGGTATATCAACAAACAGGGCGGAACCAAGTCCTACCCCTTGTGTCGAGAAGCGCTCAGACTATGGCAATGGGCGATCTCCTCTCATCGGTTTCTGGTAGCAACGCATATCCCTGGGAAAACCAACATTATAGCGGACAGATTGAGCAGAGCTATTCTCATGCCTCACGAGTGGTCTCTCAAGCAATCCATAGCAGAAGAGATTTTTCTGGAATGGGGTCGTCCATGTTGCGATCGTTTTGCTACTCCCCAAAACAGCAAATGTACAGACTTCTTCAGCCTCTTCCCTCTATCAGGCCATCCCCCAGAGACGCTCTGACCCAGGATTGGCCCCAGGGACTTCTTTATGCCTTCCCCCATTTCCTCTGATCCCTCAGGTGATCCAGAAAGCTACCGCTTTGAGAGCCAAATTGATTCTCATTGCCCCTTACTGGCCTCGACAAGTTTGGTTCCGTTCCTCCATCATCACCTTTTGGTGCAGCCGTGGCATCTGGACCCAGTGCCAGATCTACTGATTCACCAATCCGGTCAGCTGCACCGGTCAATCCCTTCTCTCAACCTCACAGCATGGTTGCTCCACTTCCTTCCTTAGCCAGGCTTCCTTTGATCTCTAACCCAGTTAGAGATATCATAGTAGCTTCACTAAAATCCTCTACCAGGAGGATTTACACAAGCAAATGGAAACGTTTCTCTTATTGGGCTAAGGCCCAAAATATTGATCCTTTTACTGCCCCTGTTCAGGCAGTTCTGGACTTCTTAGCAGAGATTTTTCATGCAGGCTCCTCTTCTTCCACAGTCAGAGTTCAGTTGGCTGCTATTTCTAATTTTCATGTCGGGATAGCAGATCATAATATTATGTCCCATAGGCTCTGCAGGGCCTTCTTGAAAGGAATTTTCCTACTAAAGCCTCCAATCAGGAATCCTCCTCCTCAGTGGGATCTAAATTTAGTGCTGACATCCTTGATTCTTCCCCCTTCGAGCCAGCTGTTTCTTGTTCCCTGAAATATCTTTCTTGGAAAACTTTATTCCTAGTGGCTATTACATCTGCCAGGAGGGTGTCTGAACTTCATGCTCTTCGGTTCGACCCCCTATTTGATTTTTCACAAAGACAGAGTATCTTTGAGAACTAATCCATCCTTTTTACCTAAGGTCGCTTCAAAAACAATCTGAATCAATCCATTGATCTCCTGTATTTTTCCTAACTATTCAGATAGAGCTGAACAAAAGCTACATTATCTTGACGTCCACCGTCAGCTTAGATATTATTTGGACAGAACAAAAAATTTAGAAAATCTGATCAACTTTTTGTTTCCTATGCGGATAATAAAAAGGCCTTCCTGTTTTCTAAAGTGACTTTGTCCAGATGGCTTTCTTCGGTCATCACTGAAATTTATACGATCAGGGGAAAACAGCTGTGCTCAAAACCTAAAGCACATTCAACTAGGAGTTTAGCTACTTCTACAGCTTTTCAAGCTAGACTGCCTTTGGACACTATTTGTGCAGCGCCACTTGGGCCACTCCTCACACTTTTGTTTCCCATTACAAATTGGACTTGGCCTCCAGGGACAGAGCCAGTTTTGGCTCTACAGTCCTCAAGAGTTTGTTCCATTGAGCCACCCAGGATAGAGGTGCTAGGACGCGTCCCATCAAGCAAGAATGAAGGCGAGATTGACAACTTAACATTAAGAAGTTATGTACCTACCATAACGTTCCATGTTAGTTGTCTTCTCTCGCCTTCTTTCTTGCGACCCTCCCTCCTTCCCCCTGGCCTGGACAGACCTTGTATAAGAAACTATTATGCTAAAGACCATTCAAACTGGTCCTTTTTTCCATCTGTAAGTTTCTTCTTCCTTTGGGAAGTATTTTATGCTTGGTGTTATTGCCCTTTGTCAACAAACGAGATCTGGGTACTTACTGCCTTGCATCATGGGATATGGGGCTGCCTCGAGCTGGTAAAAGGAGTTCTCGAGCTAAAGCAAGTGCCGAGTCGGAGCCGAGGATCGGCTCCGAACCCATCAAGCAAGAAAGAAGGCGAGAGAAGACAACTAACATGGAACGTTATGGTAGGTACATAACTTCTTATTTATTGACCATGAAATATTCCCTCAGACTTGTAGGCAAATCATAGGTCACAAAAATATCTTCAAGAAGTAAATCTATGAAATGATAGGCAATGAATTTCATTATGGGAAACATCCACAAAAAAACTTCCCATTGTGCAAATACTTAAACATCTTGGAGGAGTATAGATGCTTTTCCATAATAACTCACCCACATTTGCCTTTGTTCATAATATGTATATTTTTATTTTTGTCCAAAACATGTAAAGAATTTCTTTCAGCATGCGTGAGGTTGTAAAATTTTGGTTTCCTGTTTTTGTGGCACCATTTCCTCACACTCATTTCACATAATTGTTCAAAAAAACTGATACTAGGTAAAAGTGGGGGACTGAAAGTACTAGTTCTCTTCAATCTACAGGCATCATCAGTGGTAGGAGGCAAGATGCAATTTAATTGGAGCTTTCTTATATACAGTTTAAGTTCAGTTAAAAGGTCAACTATATTGGGTTGCCTAGATGGCACAGTTTTAAAACCCTTTTGAAACAGGGCACCAGTTGCTTCAGGAACAGAGGGAAAGTACATTTTGAAAAGAAGGAATTCTACTGGCAGAGTTTGAATGCCACTAACCCCCTAGAGATGAATGCTTGATTTAACCTCCATTAAACCCATTTTGAAAATTTAAATTTGAGTGTATATATTAAGTCTGGCAAAGATTTGTTTTTAACCATACTGGTTCATGGTTTATGTATTTTCAAATGTTAATTCATAGTGTGTGTGCATTATATATATATATATATATATATATATATATATATATATATATATATATATATATATAAAATATTTTATTTATTTTACATTTGTTGACCGGGCTAGTCCAACTGGATACATGTCCATTTTCAGTGGAGACCCGGGGAGAAAAGCTCCACATTCCAGAAAAAGATCACGATAGCATAAGTACATTACAAGATTTAACAAGTTTAACTAGTAAATATATTTTAGCTAAAAGAATACTAGTAAATACATTTTAGCTTAAGAGTAAATACATTTTAGCTTAAGAGTAAGGAAAAAGTATTATAAGCTAACAAATCATGTTTGGATATACATACAACCAAAAACGGTAGGCAAGTAACATTGAGCACTATTTGAACTTTCACTTGGTTTTACAGACAAAGATGTTAATAGAAAAGGAAATAGCTAGTTTTGTGTGATTGAGAAGAATAGGGTCAAGGAAGTTAGTCTGCGTTTGCACAGGGGCATAGCCAGTGTGATTTTAAGGTATGGTTTGAGCTTGGATTTAAATATAGTAGTAGAAGGTAGGGAGGTAAGATCAGTAGGGAGGGAGTTCCAGGTTTTACCCACAGTGTTAGAGAATAAAGAATCTGCTGCCAGGTTGTTGGTTTTACATATCTTTACCATTATTTTGTTTGAAGAGCACAGGGTTTTCAGGTTATTGTAGGGGGTGATTAGATTGGGTAGATGTAGGATGGAACAGTATCTTTTATAGGCAATAGTTAGCTGGTTTGATAGGATAAGATTTGGCAATTCTAACCACCCTAGTTTATTAAGATAGTTACAATGATGGGTTCTATAGGTAGAACCAGTTGCAAATCTGGTAATATTATTGTAGGAGCTAGCCAGCTTGTTCAGATTGCTTTTGCATAGCTTGGTATAGATTGGAGAAGCATATAGCAGGGTTGAGATAAGGTGGGTCCGGGCAATAGTGGTTCTTGCTAGTGGGGTAAGAAAGGGTTTGATCCTGTAAAGGGAGCCTAGTTTTTTGTTTACTGTTCTTATAGTGTTGTTAATATGTGGCTCAAAGGTGAGGTGGTTGTCAGTTAGTACTCCAAGTAGTTTTGTAGTGGAGTCTGGAGATATGATTGTACCATTGCTAGATGTGATTGTGAAATGTAGTGGGGGGACTCTGCGGGTGGGAGTAAATAGCATTTTTTTTTTTTGGGGTTCAGGATGAGACATTGTTGAAGGAGCCAATTCTCTACTATGTTAAATGCGTCTTGGGTGAGGGAATGCAGTTGTGAAAGTGAGGAGGCTGAGCATATTAGTGTAGAGTCATCTGCATATTGGATACAGGTGGTTTGAGGTAATACAGAGTGTAGGTCGTTAGTAAAAATAGAAAAGAGGAGAGGACCCAATATGGAGCCTTGTGGGACTCCAAGGGCAATTGGTAAGTGGGAAGACAAGTTGTTTTCCCATAGTACAGCCTGTTGCCTATTATTTAGATAGGATTGGAACCATTGAATAGCAAGTGGATCCAGTGAGAAGTTGCCAAGTATGTTTGAGTAGCTGGTGGTTGACCATGTCAAAGGCTTTTGACAGATCAATGAAGAAGGCTGAGGAAAGTGTGTTACTATTACGGTTTTTATTAATGACATCTGTGAAGGAAAGAAGAGCAAAAGAGGTGCTGTAAAATGGGGCGGAATCCATGTTGGCAGGTAGCTAATAGGTTGTTTGCTAGGAGGTGGTTTAATAGTTGCTTATGAATGCACTTTTCCATGA